>NC_020496.1:1429569-1448155 GCF_000184155.1 Fragaria vesca subsp. vesca | reverse complement strand
GAGAGAGAGAGAGAGTCAGATTACCGGATTGGAAGTAGGCTCTGCACATAATCATGGAATTGACAATACTTTTTGGCTGATCTATGTGTAGGAATCTTTCTCATTTTCTTAGTCTCAGGGTCATACAAAACAAGGATTTCTTTCCATGCTTTGAGAAGTAATTGATCCATCAGAAATCCCATGACGCGCCCTGAAGGAATTGATGAGGTTTGCATCCTGAATTGTTGAGTCCAAGAAAATGTCGATGTTGTTCCACTCTTGGTCATCACCCAAAGCACTTGGTAGTATCTAGTTGGTAGTGAAGGTCGTAGCATTGCAAGTGAATTTCTCCATACGAGGAATGAAGGTCGGTGTTTCAGATGAACATTTTCGGGTACCCGCAGCATCGGTAGGTCTATCACATGGAAGACCTCATCATATATATCGAAAGACAAAGCAAAGTACTCGTTCGATTTAGTATCCTTTGCCACCCAATACATCACCCCGTTCTAGGAAATTGATGAATATGTATGACAATCACTTTTGGATGATGGAAATTCTAATTTGTTTATAACTTGCCTCCAAGAATTTGTACTTTCGGTGAACACTTGGGCTTGAAACGTTAAACCTACTTCTGATCCATTATCAGAAACATATGGGAAAATACTCACCAATTTGAATTCCCTACTGTCATACATGAATTCAAAACACAGAAGAGGCCAATCTTCCTTCTTCCTAAAAGGAGTAGGTGTAGGAAGATACCTAAAGTCTCTCGTCGCTGGGTTGCATACTACTATTGAATCTTCCCTTTCATTTGTAATGCAATTCTCATATTCTAGCAGAAGGCAGACTAAGCGATTACTTGATCCCAGATAATTTGCAGTGGACCAGCTTTTATGGTTGAAGAAAGGTAAATCTAAACTCGTAAATTTAGCTTTTTCCCCATCATCCTCAAGCAGTGACATTCCATATAATCTAGTCTTATTTCCATCGTTTCGGATCAGAGCAACTAAGGTGTCTGGCAATGAAGTGTGCGTTTTTTGTAAGAGCGTTCCATTCTTGTGATACGCAACGAAACCTAATTAGAGACTTTACTGGTAACTTTGACAGAATCTCTACTAGGACATCTTCGTTCATAGAATTGTAGCTACCGAAAACCCTTAAAACGTTTTTTTCTTCTGCAGATCTTCATGAAGAGAAATGTATACGTGTGATGAAGAAAGTACGTATGTGTCCGAATTTACCCCGACTTTCTGTGCAGAGGTATTTATAGAGAAAGAACAACAAAAGATATATATGCATAAGCATAACTAAACTTCAGCACGAAACATAATCCCAGCAAGGCTAGGACTCCGTCTTCGAACCAAACTTGAGCTAAAAATCCACATGGGAAAATCCACATGGGTTGTTTTTCTGGAAAGGAAAGCCACATCTGTGGAGGAATCAATTGTCGTCAATCAGCGGAAGCCATGCATGTCTAGGATATATAGGACGGCGTATTCTTCTACATCGAGGACAACAGTGGAGCCCCAAGGGAGAGATCGATGTCGTCCGGCCGTCTAGGGTTATTCAAATTGTTCCCTTTTCAGTATGGAGAAATTAAATGATGAGTTTCCTTCGTACTATGCAATCATGACACACATTACTACAGAAAAGCAGCTGAACCATTGCATTAACACTACAATAATGTTACACGGGCAGTTGGTGTTTAACGCCAAAGATCAAATACGGAACCGTAGCATCAACAGATAAAACTTCCATCTTCTGGCAAATATAATGGACAATAATTTTATCTCCATTGTTAAAGGCACGTACGAGAATCACGAGATATTAAAGAGGCGGGCGAGATGCTTCTTTTAACTAGAAAGATGAAAAGAGCATCACTTCAAAGCTTAAGAATCTCTTGGAGCATAGAAGTGACCTTCCTAATATGTCTCTCCTATTTCTATCTACAATCCCGTCTAATTTCTCTCTCTACCTATCATAGGGGAAATCCGAATCATTCTCAGCAACTTTAAAATGCTGGGGACGCTGGCCCGAGCAATGCAGATTCCACATTTTGAAATAAGACCTTTCCAGATTCCTCACCTGCAGCAAGTAGTTTCAAAAACTTACTCAGCACTGTCTTCGTATTAGGTCAGGAATACTTGCTTTCTACTAGCAAAGATTCTGCTATCTTACTATGAAGACAGAATTAAAGCAGATAAGTTTTTACATGACTGGAAGCTAGAATCAGACTTACCCAGCGTGCTGTGTCAAACAGAGGGCAAGTCATTCGGACTGCCTTGAGCTTGTTAGTAAGTGCCTGGAGCTTTGGGGGATTCAATGCCAGAGATACAGCCTTCTCTTCATACTCTTTCATACTACATGAGCAACATGGGAAAATTTTAATACTAGAATTCACATTCAACCCAACCTTTCTGACAAGCACTTGGAAGTAAACATCACAGACCAACAAGGTACTTGTACAACAACAAGACTCCAAACATCTGTAATTGGAGAATTAGGAAAACTCTACTGAAACATTACGCAAACGAAGCAGTATGTTCCAACTTAAACAAGATATGATTAGGGCCTAAGAATCATGTTGAACCCAATTGTTTTAGATAAATGCTAATGAGACCCACCTGTTAACTATCATCTCATCCCCCAGTCCAGTGGCGAGACACAAAGATCCAGCAACCCTGGTGGCCATCTTCTCAAGGGGAAGGGTCACCATTGGTAGACCTGCCCATAGAACATCTGTTCCGGTAGTATGTGCATTGCATAAAGGCCTACAATGAAAGCAAACATCAATCAATATTCCAGGCTACTGTGTAGGAACCATAAAGCAGAAACACTTCAGAGAACAAATAAATCGGGAAAGAAGATTACGTGTCAAGGAACAAATCTGCCAAAGCACTGCGCCTGATATGTTCACCTTTCATAGCAACATCTGTAAAAATAATTTGGTCTGCCTGCACTCCTTGAGCAGCAGCATCTGAATAATGTCCAATAATGAACAAAAGTAACAGTTATTTCTATAAATGGTTTTTATCCGAGCCACACAAGCAAAAGGATTGCATTGTTAATTTCTTGCAAGTGTATAATCACAGTTCGATTTAAAGCTGAAATATAGAAAATCGTACATGCACGGAGTCTCATTTCGCCTGCTGCTGGGAATCTGAGGAGCCAGAGTGCACTGTTGGGTACACGTTTAAGAATATTGCACCTAGAAAGATAAAGAGTAACACTAGTGAGATGCGAAAAGTATGCCATGATTTATTTTCTTGTAACGACCGCAGTTCAGGAAATGAATTAAGGGCCATCATGTTCTTACCAAGTATTAAAGATTTCAGGGTCCATTTTGTACAACTGATTGAAGGTCGCAAATATAAATTTATCCTCTGGGAGACCATAATCTAATCTTCTGTGCCGACAATTTGGATCCAATACATCCTGATTTTTCTGAAAACCACACAAAAAAAAAACACAGATAATTCAGGTGTCATACAGCTATGGTCAATCTACACAACAAAAAGATTAAATATACATCTGAGAAAAGTACCAACCTGCTTATAGTCATTCACAAAGTAGCAATGTGGAAGATGAACAAGCTTCTCAGAGTAAATATGTGAGTAGCGTAAAGGTGAGACAAACTGAAAACAATGACAGCATCTTAGAGGCAATTACAATGAACAGAAAATCAGGCAATCTATGACAAAAGTGGCTTAATCCATACCTCATCGGTGACCAAGTAATCAATATAATTGGCCCCAGTGGTTCCAGGGAACCCCATATATGAAACCTGAATAGGTGCAGGCTGCATAGCAAATATTTCATTTCTTGCCCCCTGCATAATTCAAGTGCCATTAAAGTTAATCAAACAAGTTACAGTTGATGTAGCTTGTGTATTAATCATAGCTACATTTACAGTGTCCACATATTCCACAACAATGAACTGCATCAAGAAAAAAATAATAGCAAGCAACAAAGATCAAATGAAGTAAACCTTTGTATAACCATTAAGATTGATTAAAATCTGGATGTTGTCCTCATTAATCATTTTGGCAATCACATCAGATGTCATGGCTGAGACATCAACAAAGTGCTCGGCTTCAGACTGGGTACGCTGTCTCCATTCCGTTCCATCATTCGGACTCAAGGCATAACAGAAAACCTATACAAGAATTCTCAGTTTATCAAGGTAGTAAAACAAATAGAAAGAGCTGTTTTCTTTTCAAGTGAAAAAAAGAGAGTCGAAAATCACAAACCTCAACATTCTCCTTGTTGTGCATCCCAAAAACAGATCCCATAAGATGTGACAATGGGTGGTTACCAAAGTCACTGCTTACATATCTGCAGAACGAGAAAGATAAACCATACCGGTAGAATAGTAGTAGAGACCTAATGAAATCATATGCAGTGACAAAGATATTGATAGAATTAAAACATACCCAACTCTGAGCCTCTCGAATCCACCATTACGCTTTATAGGGATGGGAGCAGGATGGTTGAAGGCAGGCAATCCAAACCGGGATGCAATTATGGAGCACTGTGCAGCATACTTACGACTTCACAAAAGAAAAATAAAGTTTAAATGAGAAGTAGTTCCTACACGCTGCTTACCTATTAGCAACAATAATAACATTGCGAGACCATACCTAATATCAAGCGCAAGCAATGAATCAATAGGATATGCTATTGCATGGAAAGGTTGCACACTAGGCAAGAGAGACATCTGAAATAAGAGGAAAGTAGGTCATAACTAGTTATAGATAGAAGGGTATAGAAAGATAAACTTTTATCACAAGACAACTGACATTGATCTGCCTCCTGATAATCCCTTCAACTTCCGCAAACATTTTGTCACGGTCCTCCCAACTGCACACACACTGGGAACAAATGATTGGATCAAATTAGTCTATAGGGAAACAGAAAACCAGTATAAGGCTTTATGTCTAATTCATCCATACAGCACGTGCAGTCTTTATACAAAGGACATGTTGATCAATTTGATTTGTGTCCTACAAATAAACAAACCAAAAGACACTTCTTGGTCATATAGCATCATTCAAGAGCTTCAAAAAGTGCTGGAGCATATTTCAACAGGTTAATGCACCGAGTACATATAAGTAACTAATTCAATCAAATTCTACCTCCGCATTTAATCGGAACATTTCTTAATAGCAAGACATCGTACTTGGTAATTAATGCACTAAGTACATAAACCTTGCACATTGACCACAGACATGCCTAACTGATTGAACACAAGCAAACATGTACACCAATAACTTTTTCATCTGCTGAACCTTATGGTCAGTTGTCATTGCTTAGAATAGGGGACTACCACACACCAACTCCTATTTGTCATCTGGCACTTCAAGAGTGATCACTTTTAATGTTCAAAAGAACAGAAAAAGAAGAGTAAAGAACACAAAATTAATATAAACCAGCTATAAGAGTATAAACATCAGCTAGTCCAGGAAACTCCACTGCAGGATTCAGAAAATACCTGTAACGTATGTAAAAGGTTACAGGTTGCCTCTGGAAAGTCCGGTCGAAGATGTAATGCCTGTTTATAGCTCTTGATAGCAGCCTCCACATGTCCACTGCAACAGATTTGTACTTGAAAAATTATAATTCCACTCAAAGGCTGTGATTCTACCACTCAGTAAAAAATAAAATGTGTCGGTTGCAGTTTGTTGGGCCCTGACAAATAAATATCTGCCTCTTCCGGAGGCAAGGAATATAGTCATTCGGAAAAAGAATTTGTAACAAAATCCTTTCTTAAGATGACCTTCCTCAAGGTAGTCCAGTTAGGGTTAGGGAAAACAGATTCGCAGAATCACAGAGCTAATTAGTAGGATCCATGGATTGTAGCTTAAATGATCAACAGATAGAACATAAAAGCATACCTATCCTTGTAAGCTGAAGCCAAGTTTGCATGAGCTTCAGCCATTGTTGGCCGTACAGATATTGCATGTATGTAATCCTGAATTGCCTCACTAACTCTACCAATCTCCTTGTAAGTGTTACCCCTGTTGACAAGCCCATCAGCTGCCAAGGGATCAATGCGCAGAACCTCATTGTAGCATGAAATCGCATCTGCGTAATTTCCCTATGATGAAACCAAACATAACACAGATTAAAACTGCAACAAAGCAATATTTTTTCATGAATTATCCTAATTGATTAAATAAATACTGTTTAGAGCATGAATGAATTCTTAGCCCACATCCAAACAATGTTCTTTCCGGAAATACAATGATAACTATATCTGAGCAGGAGATACCAACTAGAATACCTCCCATCTACAATGTCCCATTTATAAGTTAAATTCCCATCGTGGGCATATTAAGGAAGGAGAGAGTTGCATGTTAACATATAACAAGATTTTTGGCAACATGCTAAACAGCTTAAATAGGTGAAGCATTGGGAGGTCTACAAGGGGGAGCTTTTCTTTGATCTTTCATCTTACTCACCTAATTTCTTACTTACACTGTTTTGAGTTTCCTTCTTTCTAAACTTATCTTATGCATTTTGTGTTTTATTGCCATACAATGGAGGACAATGTATGAAGTAAGTGTGGGGAGGGAATAGACTTCAGAGATTCCAGATAAATGCAATTTGTTTGTATTCTTGACTTTGCAAGTTAAGCTTTCCTTGTAAGAGGGTCTCCCACCTGTAACCATCCTCGACACCCCCCAAAAAAAAAATATCCACTACAGCAACTCGCTGTAGTGTGTCTAAATGCAAAATAGATCCACCATGTTTCCAAATGTTTTATGCGCTTTGAGAATGTGTTGAACTGAAGATTTAATGCATTAGTATAAGAATGGAAGGCCATGCCTTTATGCATTAAATCAACCAATAAGAGCTTCAATGAAATGTTACAAAGCAGAAAAAATGTTGAGGTGAAGTTTTTTGCATTTGCACAAGAATGGAAGGTCATGCATTTATGAAGTGAAGCAACCAATACCTGTTGTTTATAGATAATAGCAAGATTATTGAAAGGAGCAGACAACCCAGTTGTCACAGTCAACGTGGCCTTATAGTAAGAAGCAGCAGCAGGTACCATGTTCCTGTAAAAGGCATGATTAATTGTTAAATGTCATTCAACATGCAGCACTAGTTGTCTCAATATTAATAAAGATGCATATTTACTTGAGAATCACACACCATTCCATATAAATATTCCCAAGGTTGGTAAGTGCTTGTGGATGATTAGGTTGTAAAGTGAGGCATTGCTGCATGCAGACACGTAAAATGTTGAAGTAAAACAAAAGATATATACGAGCAACCTTGAGTAACTTACCAACAAAACCTGGCATTGTAAGATGAACTTACATTGTAGCATTGAATTGCTTCGTCCACTCTGCCAACGTCTTTCAAAGCATTACCCTTTATGTTGTTAAGAAGATAACAATCAAGTCAGATGAAATTCAAATTGCATTTCAAAATACTCAAAAAAATTCTGATATCACAAGAACCAACCAAATTATTGTAAGCCTCCAAAAATCTTGGATCACAAACAATGGCTTGCTTGTAATGTAAGACTGCCAATTCCAGTTGACCTTGCTCATAATACGTACTGGCCAGATTACCTGCTCAAGACAATTCAACTTATGGTAAAATAGACTAAAATATTATAAACTCAAAACCAAAACTATTATTTGCTAAAATTGTATAATAGATGTTTTACAGCCAAAAAGGATATGGTACACTGATGCTCACCGTAAGCCATGGCATAATTAGGTCTTGTCTGCAGTGCACGCTGATAACACACAATTGCCTCTTGGGGCAATCCCAAAGCCTGGAAAAGGCAAAAGAAAGATCTCGTTTTTCTCCAATACAAGTCCAGCCACTTGCAGCTATCCAACCTTACTGGCATTATGCATGACAGCTTACCTTATAAACATTCCCAAGGTTGAGATACGCATCCGGAAAAGCAGGTTTGAGTTTCACAGCCTCCTGAGATAGCACAGATAAATCACAAAACATCAGCTGAAGCAGCACAAAGTTCCATAACAGTTGCATATGATGAGAAAATGAGCACTAACAAAAACCATTAACCAACCAAAATACCCACCAGATATGAAACATGGGAACTCAACTTGGTATACCATCAAGACGATAAGTTAAAACGATTAGAAGTAGAAAAGAAAGTGGATACCTTATAATACTGCAGAGCTCTATTAAGATCACCAGACTCCATGAAAAGGCCAGCAAGATTTGACCAAGCAATAGCAAAGTTTGGTTGTATACGGAGAGCCTCAAGGTAGCAACTGTATGCCTGCACAAAAGGTTAGATTCTGACTATTTGCAGTCTTGGAGATGGTGGTTAGAACAAGACCATCATCTGAGCCCTGGCTTCAGGATAACAACTCGATATCTGTTTGAACTGTGTCAAACTGTGAATTCAAACACAGTTCAACACATGATTATTTCCATCAGTACCTTACTGGAGAAGCATTAATAAATTAAATTATAAAATGGAATCAGTCCTTCCAGTAGACTACTGAGGAAATCAATATTCATTTAGCAGGGCTGAGAGTTTGGGCCAGGAGGAAAATCATTTCAGCTCTAGCGCAGACTATGTACTAAATTCTGTAATGAATTTTTTCCACTGTCATCAGAACAGGGATGATACATCAGTATCATAATTCTTGCCAAATAACATGGCACTTGGAAAGCATGTCCTAGCATAACAGTACCAAATCCTATATATCGTAATCCAGATCTTAGCTGCCATTATATACGAAGAGAGCAAGAAAAGAAATCCAACGCACAGAGTTTTATTGTTAAGACTTACTTCTTGTACCAAGCCTCGTGCTTTCATTAAATTACCAAGGTTGCTATGGGCGTCAACCTATATGCCAATTGGTGATATGTAAGTCAACTTGCACATATCATTGACACCAGAATAATCTGTAGCCTCCAATCACAGTAAATAACAAGACAAACAACATATAGAAAGTTAAATCAATCAATCTAGATTGAACCTTACCAAATGGGGATTCAGTTGAAGTGCCTGACGACAGCACTGGGCTGCCTCTTCAAGCCTGCCTTTCCGCATGTACGCACTAGCTAAGTTTGACCATGCATCACAGAAATTGGGTCGAAGCTGCATTAAGATGAGAGACAAAAGTCAAAATCACCCAAAACTATTAGAATGCAAGAACATTGAATTGCAT
Organism: Fragaria vesca subsp. vesca; assembly: GCF_000184155.1. NCBI lineage: Eukaryota > Viridiplantae > Streptophyta > Magnoliopsida > Rosales > Rosaceae > Fragaria > Fragaria vesca. The sequence continues at coordinate 1,439,000 of NC_020496.1, read as the reverse complement.
TCAAGAGCTGAAACAGATTAAATGAATGCAATAGAGAACTAAGTGGAGCAATGTGAATCTATAGCTTACAGACAATGAAGAAAAAAATTATACTAGTTTAGTCCACTTAAAAGAAAAGATGGAAAGTAGGGACTACAGGAAGCGGGTACAAACCTCAATAGCAATCAAATAGTAGCGGATTGCAAGGTCACTATTGCCTTTTTCCTGTATCATGAGCACACCACCTCTAACATCAGAAAAGTTCCAAAGCACAACATATATATATCGGGAATACTATATCCACGCAATTTTGTATTCCGTAACATCACCTTCCAAGCATTGGCCATGTTACCATAACACTCCGCAAAATGTGGCTCAATTCGAAGCGCTTCTTCATTTTTGGCAATACACATATCAAATTCATGCAACTGAGGCAAAACAGAAAACATGTACATATTATTAACTAATTTCATAAGTTATCAAACCACACGAAGTTAGAGAACAAGGAATAAAAATCGAACCTGATAATATATTGCTCCCAAAAGAAGGAGATTATCGGTTCGAATCGGATTCCTCTCATACACAATACTGCTATGCTCCAGCGCCTCCTTATAGTTGCCGGCCTTGTACATTTGGTGAGCAAGTGCCAAATGCGCATCCTCATCCACTACATAATCAAACAATCCACCATTCCAATTCAAATTGAAGCTAAAAATCAACAAACATATTCACACACCTAGCTCAATCCACTACTCGGAAATCAAAATTCACATGATCGGAACCAAAAATCAAGATCGCGAATTAATTACCTTCATGATTCTCAGGAGGCTTGAACGACACCAAGCTGAGCGAGGACGGCTCAGGCTTAAACGATTCGACACCGAACTGAGCCCTAGCCGGCCTGGCCTCGCCGTGAACCGTCATCATCTTCGCGATCTTCCTCCTCCTCCTCCTCTCACTACTCCGATCATCAAACAGCGATCGGACGGCCGACGACGACTAACCGAGCTGGCTGCTGCTCCCTTGTTTCTGGTTGGGTCTAGAATTTTCTGATCAGTTGTGGAATTGGGAAACGAGCTCTGGTTTTGGTTTCTCTCTCTATAAAAGAGAAGCTCCGTTGGTTTTGGTGCGAACAAGGGACAGCGCGACGGAGAGAGAAGAGAGGAAGAGAGAGAGAAGGGGGTTTAAATAGGAAAAGGGTAAAAGAGGGTGGGGTCTGGGGTGTAAATGCTGCAAGACTTATTTGGACACGTAACTGAAGCTAGCCGCGTACAAAATTAACGCTTTTTATTAATTTTTTTGGATTTTTTACCTAATTAGGAAACTTTATTGAAAAAAATAGATATATTTGGAGGAATCATATTTGTATTCATATACACCGTAAACAAGGAAGTTACTACGAACTAGTGAAATTTCTTATCCGCAATGCAGGTAGGTACACAGTAACACAGTGTAATCTTAGCCATTCGATAAGGTTTAAATTCAAAGAGTGAAAAATCAAAAATATATTTGAAATTTTGGTGATATTTTCATTTTTCAAATGAGCGATATATGACCATTGTCAACATGGAGATTCGATCCTTCGACAACCAAGAGAAACTCAAACACCTCACCCATCTCTGCTGAGATCGAATCTGTTCACATAAGACCACATATCTTACAGAGAGTTAGTTACATTATTGCTCCACATTATTTTTAGTCTTCAACTCATATTAATGACTTAAAAATACTTTCTTTCTATTTCTAATTATTTTTTTAAAATTGATTCTAACTAATCATATTCATTATTTAAGTACTTGTATCTTGAAATCAACTTAAATTACTCAATAAATATAAAGGATCAAGTCAACATCACTTAAAGCTTCATACAACATTCCATTGTTTTTCACTAAATTTCCATCACTTTTCCCGAAAGCTTATCAATATCGATATTTCCTCGATATTTTTCTCGAAATATCATGTTTTTGGAGGGTCGAAATTTCCTCAAAACCCAATATATTACTCCTTGCTTAAATTAGGGTTTGAGGTGTAAATTATCAGATTCTCGGTTACAAGACTTATCTGGACACGCAATCTTAACCACAATTAACATTTCAATCAATATTTTTTGATTTCTTACTTAATTAGGGAAAATCACTAAAAAGAAAAAAATGAATGTGTTCGTATACACGATGAATAAGAAAATTACTATGAACAAACAAAAATTATTGTCTGCACTACTTGTAAGTACATGGTACAATCTTAACCATTCAAAAATAGTTCATATTTCGAGACCGTCATGTATCCACACGCTCTATGAGTATGGAAGTTTAGGCAGAGGTGGCGGGCGATAAACCTTTTTTTCTTTTTTGGTTATTTCTCATTTGACACTTTATCTCTAGTGATTGATTTTCCTCTTTATGGATTGATTTGGTTACTCAAGAATAAACATCTTCACTTTGCTTGCAAGTGAGGGTTACGGTGGACTCTGGGTGCAAATATTTTCAACACGGATTTTTAGGTATTTCTTCATGACAAATTAGCTATGTTGAAGGTGTATTTGTTTCACGGTGAATCATGTCGTGGTCAGAATGTAGTCCTGGCCCAACTCAGACCACAACAAATTGAGTTATCGTGTAGTGTGGGGCTAAATATTTTCGGTATGGGGTTTTGAATATAAGTTAGTAAGACAAATTGTACACGAATAAATTGGTCACGATCGTGGGCTGTGAGCATAATGAGGTGGGTAGCGGTTGAATTAGGTTATGGAAGAATTGGGTTGAGGTACATTGTGACCAAGCTAAGACAGAAGAGGTCAAATAAGACTAATATTCAAATCACAGTCAAGAGTACCAGAAAGCATCAAAGGAAAACGTGATGAAGAGGGAGGCTGATTAAAAAGTGACCATGAGGAAATAAATCACGTTGTGGATAAGTCACGACGTGGTCGAATCACGTTTTGGTCAAATTAGGTCGTGATCAAATCTGGTATGGCCTAAAAAAGGTTTGGGTCTCAACCCGACCACAAATGGATTGGGCCATGAATGAATTGTGTGACGGCCAAATTAGGTTGTAAGTAAATGGGAAACTTCCATGGGCCATGAGCAGAACGAAATAGGTAATAGTTGAATCAGGTTACGGGTGAATTGGCTCGCGGTACGAGCTGTACGAGCCGACTAAGTCAAGATGGGAGAGACCAAATAAGACTTAAAGAAAAGCCCTAAGGCAAAACGTGGCAGCGAAGGAGGTTATAGAGTAGTGTTGAATGGACATGGCTTAGTGGAAGTTGGCCACATCGAAGGTAAATCATGTAGTGGTGGATCACGTAGTGGTCAAGTCAGGTTTGGGCCGGATAGGGTGTCGGTCAAATCAAGTCGCGTGAGATGGAGACACGGAGGGAACGAGTCGAGGACGAAGTGAAATAGAGCTGGTCAACAAGAAAAATTAGGGAACAGAGTTTCCCATGATGTCCATAATATGGAGTCGTGGATCCACTCCGCTTAATTAACGAGTAAAGTGCGCAACATAAAGTGATCTAGGAGTCATAACTATAAATACAACATGAATAGGATCCTGAAAGAGAGAGGAGTCCTAGCAAAATCAGTCACATAAACCCATAATATACCCCTTTCGAGATTCTAGATCGGGAGATAGACCGTCACCATTAAATTTCCGACCCATTTTTACATCCATTATCGAAAAAGTTTTCATTTTTGCTCCAGTCAAAAGTGGTTAGTGAGGAAATTTTCTACCCGAATTTTTCCGCACCAACATGGACTAACTGATCATATCTTTCCAAGATCATTCTGTATCTGTTTCCTAGTAAGTGAAGAGATTGTTAAAACTGGCATGTAATCAGCTCAAAAGAACAATAGGGAATATTGGAATCCATACGAACATAAGGTATGTACAAGGCCGTTACTGATGAAGTTTTCTATACTTTTTCAAATTATACAAGGATGAATTATGAATATATCTACTGATCAAAATGACTACACTTCTTAGATCAGAATATCAAGGTTCAGCCGAATTTGTATCATTCTCACTTGGGGAACCATTAGCAAACTGTACTGTTTCTCTCTCCTTCGACCCAATAAGCATGGAAACAACTTCCCTCATGGTCGGGCGATCAAAAGGAGACATGCTTGTGCACAACATAGCAATTTTCAATACTGTAATCATGTGAGAGACCGTAGCAGCAGCTTCAGCTTCATCTTCATGTTCATGCAAACTTAATCGAGCATCGAGGACTCCTGATGACAGGGAATTGTTGAGAATGAAGTTTCTTACCCAAGTTACCAGGTCACCTCCTTCATCTATCGATTGAACTGGTGTTTTGCCAGTCAGCAACTCCAGGAGGACCACTCCATAGCTGTAGATGTCACATTTTTCTGTGACCTTCATGGTGTATGCATACTCTGAAAATCAAATCATATATCATTAGCTACATAGTAAAACTAACCAGAATTCAAAAACTGAGCTGATACATAAACAATTAATATGCTGATTGTAATTTGGCAGAGTTTATTGCTTACCGGGGGCAATGTATCCATAAGAACCAGCAACTGCAGACATGGACTTTGAATATGGCATGTCAATCACCTTTGCCAACCCAAAATCTCCAACACGAGCTTCAAACTTTTCATCAAGGAGAATGTTGTTGGACTTAATATCACGGTGAAAGATCCGAGGTTTGCAATCATGATGCAGATAAGAGAGACCCTGGGCAGCCCCTAGAGCAATGTTGAACCTTGTTGGCCAGTCAAGATTACATGATTTTCCATGAAGCAACTCTCCTAAGCTTCCCCTTGCCATGTACTCATAAAGCAGAAGATTGGAACCCTGGTGGTAGCAGAAACCATACAGCTTCACAATATTTCTATGTCTGATATTTCCCAAAGTTAGAATCTCTGCATGAAAGCTACTATCCACATTGTTCCCTTCCCTGTTGGATATTACCTTCTTGACAGCAACTGTATGACCACCATGAAACAAGACGGCTTTATACACAGTTCCAGAAGCTCCTCTTCCAATTGCAAAGTTCTCGTCGAAGTTGTCAGTTGCCATAACCAAGTCTTGGAAAGTGAATCCTGCCTTTGGCGAAAAATACACGTCCAAAACTGGAGAAGAGAGCGACTTTTCTTGCACAGAAGTTACTACATTGTCTACCGGACGTCTCATTAAGGATATAATGATTATGATTAAGATAAGAGAAACACCACCAATGGCTGCTGCAGCAATAGCAATAATCTTCCCCAAGCGGGTTCTTCTGTTTGGCACATCTGGAAGAAAAGAGGGTGAAGATGTCGTTTCACAAGCACTAAGAGGTCCACCGCAAAGTCCTTTGTTGCCAATAAAGCTGCTGACAGCCATATTCTGAAAGAGTGGTAGAGAAGGAATAGACCCTATCAACTCATTGTATGAGAAGTTGCAGCCAAGTAAACTAGACAGGTTCTCAAAAGAACCTGGAATTTCACCAGTCAAATGGTTGTTATTGAGTAGAAGCAGTTCCAGTAAAATAAGATTTCCAAGTGGAGAAGGTATCTCCCCAGAAAGATTGTTATAACTCAGATTTAATCCGATCTGGAGACTTGAAAGGGAACCCAACTCAGCTGGTATACCCCCTGAGAACGAGTTGCCACCCATTTGTAGCTCAGTCAAACGCAAGAGATTTCCCAGTGCAACTGGGATATCCCCCGCAAAATGGTTATCGGAAAGCCTGAGAAGCTCCAACTGAGAAAGTGCTCCTATCTCACTTGGCAAGACATCTGAAAAGTTGTTACTACTAAGATCAAGCCGTTGAAGCATTTTACAATTGAAAATCTCAGTTGGTATCCTTCCAGAAAGCAAATTTGATGAGATATTGAAGATCACCAACTGGGAGAGGTTACCAATCTCTCTTGGCAACTCAGATGTAAAGTAGTTGTCTGCAAGCAGTAGTCTTTGCAAAGTTCTGCAGTTGCCAATTGCTGGAGGAATGGCACCGCTGAACTTGTTCTGATCCAACTCAACTGCAGAAAGGTTAACCAATTTGCACATTTCGGTTGGAAGAGTCCCTGTAAGGTTGTTTCCCACCAGACGAAGCTGCACCAATGACTTGCAGCTTGTGACCCCATCTGGGATACTACCAGTGAGCCTGTTAGACCCCAAGTTTAGCAAAATCAGATTTGAATTTCTGCAAACATGCCGAGGAATTCTTCCTGTCAGCAAGTTATCAGACAAGTCAACCACCCAAAGGGGGCTATACACCCCAAGTCCTTGAGGAATTATGCCACTCAACATATTGTTAAACAACTGTAGCATGATCAGCTCATTCATGTATTGGAATCCAGTTGGAATTGAACCAGTTAGATTATTTATAGAGAGGTCGAGCTTTGTCAGGTTTGTCAAGCTTGTGAGCTCATCTGGAATAACACCTGTGAGTTGGTTCTCGAAAAGGTAAAGCAATTGCAACCCTGATATCTTGCTGAGCTCAACTGGTATCTCTCCAAACAACAAATTCTCAGAAAAATCAATCTCCTTAGCGAGAGAAAGATTACCAATCTCTCTTGGAACTGTCCCATTCAGCATATTTCTGTACACATACAGCTTCTCTAGATATACAAGACTCCCAAGCTCCCTTGGTATCTCTCCTTCAAGCTTGTTCTTGTAGAGGGCCAGAATTTCCAAATTTGTACAGTTGCCAAGCTCCTTTGGAATGACACCAGAAAGCAGATTTTCCCAAAGAATTAAAACACTCAAATTCTCGAGCATTCCAATCTCTTTCGGAATTTCTCCACTTAACTGATTCTGAGCTAGACCAAGATACTGCAAGCTTTCACAATCACCAATCTCGGACGGTAAGCTTCCTGATATTGAATTCTCTCCTGCCCGGAAAATCTTCAATCTTTTGAGCTTGCCAATAGAATGTGGCAGTGGTCCACTGAGATTATTAGTGTATGCAATCAATTGCGACAGGGAAGAAAGGTTTCCAAGTTCTTCTGGGAAAGGCCCTGATATTCTATTGTTGCACACATTCAAGACTTCTAAATAAGAAAGTCTACCCAATCCTGTGGGAATCTGACCTTCAAACTTATTGTTATTCATACTAAGAACCTGCAAATAGGAACAATTTCCAATGTCTTCAGGTATACTCCCAGACATTTCATTGAAAGAAAGGTTAAGATAATTCAGGTGAATCATTCTACCAATGCTTGGAGATAAAGAACCCGAAAGATTCATGGAACTCAAGTCAAGAGATAAAACCGCCGGATACAATCCTTCACTGCAATCCACTCCCCTCCATCCACAAGGTGTTAAATCACTGGAATTCCAACTACTAAGATGGCCAAATTCATCAACAATTCTACTCTTTATTTCTAGAAGGTATTGACCCTCATCATTGAGCCCCTCAGATTCATAAACCATAAGGGCAGCAACAAGAGCAACAATAGTAAACAGCAAACCCAGCGATATCTTCGCCATGAAGATCAAGCGAAATTGAAAACAAACACCCTAGTTCTAGCACTCAAAACATCACCAGCTGAAGAGAAAACTTCCCATGAAGATTTCCAAATAACTTTTGGTAAAAGTTTACAGTGGTGCAAGGGCACAAAGAAACATGAACAAGGACAAAGCAAAGCCTCAGCAAGATAGAAGCATACCAAACTACATGAGGAAGCAATTACTTCACATACCTCAAGTTGATGACCAAGAATGGAAAACAAAAAGAAGCCATCAAAGAGAGCCAACCAGTTCTCTAGAAACCAACAAGAAATATACTTCACTTTCCCAGAATAAGAAAATTTAGTGGGAAAAACCATTGGGATTTTGATTGCACAGAGTGGTGCATTGAATATGGTGAGCTTCTCCTCCCTCTGAATTGCCACCTTTCTAAAGAATAATGATGATCTTAAAGACCAAAGAAAGCCATGATCATCTTAATAAAGACCAAAGAAAGCCTAAATATTCATTTTGTCCCCAGCAAAATGATTAGCATGATCCCACTTTGAGTGAATGACAAGGATGATATGAATTACATAGTCAGATAGTGAGGCTGGGATGGCCGACAAAGCATGCACCATCTTTCTTTTTAGTTTTTAACCAGACAATACAAACAAAGCAAACAAAGCCTTCAAAGATGAAAACCAACTGAGCTACCCAGTCAAATACTATCAAAGTTTTGAGAAAGTCAACATTGACCTCATGAACACCAATTGCAGCAAGACAACTTCCGAGTTCCAAGTATGTGTATATTTTATGGGAAAATTAGCCAATGCTTGCTACCCTTTCTCAAACCCTCCAATGGTTTTTTGTATCTCTTAGGCTAACGCGTAAAGCGTTGCTTGTGCCAGACCATAATACTATAATACTGGTATTGGAATAATTGGATCATTAATCCTACTTTGGATATATATATATATATATTAACTGCATCTCAGGGTTGACTAAGATTTCCTAATAATTCAAGAATATGAAAATGAGGAAGAAGGCGATTCAAACACGTTTGGATTAGACTATGATCAAGTTAGAGACTTAGAGACTTCTATGAAAGATTCTTATCTAATCACAGCTTATGAGGAAACTATGAGGCTCTGAGCACAGTTGCTCTTCAAAACTTGGGCACCAGAACCTCCTTGTTACCTTAATATGGTTTTGCCCTACACAACCATCAATCAATTAGTTATGAAATATCATTAACCTTATGTGTGTTATCAATATCTCTACGTGCGATTCGTTGATATATAAACATAAACCTTTCTCGACTCTTCCTTTCTAGGAAAGCGGTGAGATGAGTTGAGTAGAGTTAGATATCTTCATTTTTTTTTATTCCTTATTAGGATTGAAGAATTAAATCAAATAGTTATATGAGTGAAAGAAAACAGCTTATATATATTATATAATTTAGAATATATAAATTCACAGTAAAAATATTGAGTCTCATTTTCCATGAGAAATACCTCGCTGCATGACATGTTTTACGTTTTTTCACCGGGTATATATAGGTGTTTTCCAGTTGATCCAAGGATGAAAAACAGTGGCTACTGTAGAGTATTTTTTTTTGAGAGAAATATCAAGAATTTCATTTAACGGGAAAACAATATTACAACTATGAGAGATATCGGTGGTGGAAATAAATTCCCCACTCACCTCCCTACCCAAAACACCAGCGATTACAGTAGCTAAGAACCGAAATGGGTTCACCAGTAACCTAACCTACTCCAGAAGTATTGATACATCCTTACAGTCAACCTCAAAAAGAAACAACCCTTTCAAACACTACATGCCAAACTTACCAGCATATATGCACAGGTATAACCTCCCCATTACATTGACAACAAGAACAAACCGACATTAATTTAGTCCCTGAAAACGACACCATAACCATGGCTCACCCCACAACACAACCAACAACACCAAACTACCTAAAAACCTAAACCCTCGCTCACATAGAGGAGGGACAACTAACCAACCAAAAAAACCAAACAAACAAA
>NC_020496.1:1413325-1429549 GCF_000184155.1 Fragaria vesca subsp. vesca | reverse complement strand
AAAAGCCTAGGCCCGACCAACCAGTGGACCTCCAAGAAACAGTCTACCTAAGACCCGGCCCATTGAAGACTGGTGCAACCTGGAGCAGAACCGTCACCCTGACATCGACGTCGGCCACCGCCAGAAGAGCATCATCATCAGCGACCTACCCTTGCGAGGCAGCCTCCATTCTTCCTCCACGATTCGCTGCAGAACGAGGCTTTACAGCCGGGTAGTCCGCCGCCGCCGTGTTCTCTCCGTCGTCCCAACCACCGCTCCTTGCCTCAGCCAGGCCTAACCTTGACACGCCTCTCAGGGACGCCGACGAAGCCTCCTCGTCAAAGCAACACCGATTTGCAACACAGTGCCGCCACCTTCATGGGCATCCCCCAAGATAGCCTCCTCCCTTTGAATCCACCGGCACCACAACGCCCGTCCGGCAGCGACCCAAGCCACACTGACGAGGCTAGAAACCAACGTCAGCGTAGGGGTGCCGCCGGACAAGCAACGAAACCAAACCCTAAAAACTCTTCCTCCTACTTTTGTGGAGCTCTCTCTTGGTTTTAGTTAGTGTTCTAAAGTTAGCTCCACCATTGTTTGGTAATTCGTGTATATATATATATATATATGGCTACTGTAGAGTAGAAACTGTAGAATTTCCGAAAATTTCGACATATCTCACATAATAATGTATATATTTTTGGTAGACACATTTCATATAATGTCATTGCTGACGATCCCTCACACGTTGTGATACAAAATTCTTATTCTGTGTTCATACTTTTTTGACTAATCGGAGATGTGCTAAGTGGTAGGTGATTGGCGCTCTGCTAAGTGGTAGGTTGGCCAGTAAGTGCATTACGTTTTCTTTAGTGGTAAATAAACAACAGTGATCGTTGTCATCTCGTACTCTCTTTAGTCTTTATACACATACAGATATTTGAGTCTTAATCATGATCAAGTACAGAAACCAAAAGGAAGAAAAGCAACTAGCACAAAAGGTAATGCGCCGGACCTGATTTGTTCCGATTCAGGCCTCTTTCTGTGGCAGTGTTTCAAATGCAGAGACGGTGTTCTCGAACTTGATCCGGTGCAAAGGGGCACCACTTTGCTTGATAGCACAAGCTGTCTTGTCTTCAAGCGGGCAACGCGCCTTTAACATGGAGAACACATGGTTGTTTAACCTCCTTGCTTTCTTCATTACTTCTAACAGGCCATCCCATCCCTTCAACCACACAAAGAAACCAATAAGAACCAAAAGCAAATATGGATGCAAAGGAATTAAAGCTAAATTGAACCTGAGATTAGCTTTTTATAAGTTTACCAAATGCATAACTATGCAGACTGTCACGTAGATTACTACTATTGCGATAAAAAAAATTGCGAATTATATGAGGTTCATATAGCAACTATTCTAGTTAGCAGGCTAGCTAGTTGGGGTTTTAGTGTCATACTATTAGACTGCATTCCGATATTTCATCTCAGTGAAAATTTGACTTTCTTCATATCAGAGATCATCACTATTATGTTAGAATAGCTCATAGCATTAGGGGCTCAATACTCTGGAAGTTTAGCTGTGCACGTAGAAGTAAAAAAAAAAAAAGTCCATGATGACATTACCTCAAGTGTTATCCGATGTAAGTTTAGTAGAGAACTGATGGGCATTGTATCAATTAGTTTAGAGACAAGCAATTTAGCCAATAGAACTTGAGAACAAGATAAATTGTGTCCTTTCTATACCTGAGCATAATGAGGGCTCTTATGGGTTTGGGTAATTGAAGCAGCCTCCACTTCAGCAACATTGAGGACCTGATATGAAAAATCCAAGAGCTCGAAATGCAGCTGCTGCCCAAGCAAGTATATTATGGTGCAACCCCCCCAAGCTACAGAATCACCCAGCACATCTTGACTGTTCGGTGATACTCGAACAGACTCCTCAAGGTACCACTACAGTTTAACCATTAGAACAAGTTAGGCATTATGGCAGCACAACAAGTTCACATTCTTCTACAATTAAACTAGGTATACTGAATTTTTGTTATCAACATAATGAATCTTAGTAAAAGACAAAACATAGTCAAATGAACCACTGGGAAGTCCAAACTAGCAATGTAGTTCATAATTATTTCAGTCACAATCTTTAATGCCTGGAGGCAGTGAAGTTTATGTTAGTGCTTTTAGAGTGAGTGAGAGTGGGTTTAACTTTGAAACACAAGGGCATCCAGGCTTTAGGGGTAAACATCCTCAAGAGGACCCAGTCAGTAATAACTTCTTCAGCAATACAATAATTTTGATGAACACTATTTACTTAACAGTCTCAGTTAAAAAATCCATCTTTATTGGCAATACCCATCACAATGTCATTTTGGCAACACAGAGTACTCAGAGTCTCTAGACATCATTATGTACTAGTATTAAAGACAAACCCCCAACCAAAGGATACCAAAGTAATATGCATGTAAATGGGATTCCTATATATCCTTTTGTCTTTTTTTTCTTTCCTCTTTTTCCTATCTCGATCTAGATATTGCAGGACTACAACAAATTACCAAAAAATTTCCAAATATTTTATTCGTCTTAAATGTTCTATGAACTGAATGATCTTAAGAAAACATGTAGTCCTTACAATTTGAAGGCCACTGTATATGCGATAGAAATCCTTTGAAGTTGTGATGTCAATGAACCCTGTTTTGGGAACAGCACTCCATTTACTACAGTATTTATCCAGTGCTGCACTCGTAAAAGCTAGAGAATATTCCAGCACACTTCCCGTGTTCATGTTAGCCTTGTACAAAAGATCTGCAATGAAACATCTGACTTAACTATAGAACAGCAATGAAACAGGAACAAAAACATAATTATAAGTTAATTTTTCCAGTATCCAGTCAAAACATGTAAATATCTCTATAAAAATTTACACAGAAAATTGCAACTGCGCACCTGCAGCTTCTGCCTGCTTCGATAAGGTATTGAAGGAAGCCGGATTTGGACACCCAGGGTTTGACACAATTGCAAAAGTGGCCGATTTAAAGAGGTTGACAATAGGGCTTTCTCCACCATCTTGAGAATGCAATATTTGTCCATCTGCAGCAGGAAGCAAGCCCAACCAAGGGGCAGTTTGCATGAAATGTGTGGTGTCTGTTTCTCTCTGCGAAGCATGTTAGATTGTGAGGATATGACTCAAGCAACCACAAAGATGAAGTTTCAATTACAATAGTAATCTGAATATAGGCAAACTTCACCTGCCCACTCACAGCAAATATCAAACTTCTGTTACCTAGATACTTCAAGATCAGAGATTGAATGCCTTGTCGCATTATATATGTGGAAATATGAAAATGGTTTTAAGTCATAACATAGATTCTTGAGATTCACAGGAGAACACCTCAGACTTTTTCCCAGTTTAGTTTTCTTTTATCACCCCATTCAACAGCGAGTTTTTTCTTTCCACATAACTGAAAACTAATGAAAAGCTAAGTGGCGAACTATGTATACAAACTAGTTTAGTGCTTTCTGGAGATAGACACAAAGGTCTATGGGAAATATGTATGTGCTAGCATACACACACATAAGTACATGCCTCTTCAAGTGTATGATGCAGGAAAATCTAAAACCAACAAGTTATGCGGCAAAATCAATTAGCACATATCTGATGTGCATTACAATTTGAAGTCCCTAGTAAAAAATTTGTGACAACTTATGTATTGTTGAAACACATGCTAGCATTTTAATGAAGTTATAAAGTTATAAACTGGTGTAAACACATGCAAGCATCTTAATAAAGTTATAAGAAGTGGAATTTAGATCACTAACCAAAACGATATCAAGAAGCCCCAGCCAATATAATACACTTCCAATCTCCTTTATACCCCGAAGAACTTCTCCTTTGAGCTCTGATTTGGTTCCCCAAGTAAGCTGTTCTTTAACCAGCCTCATACAACCTGTTGAAACACATAGAAGCACAAATTATGCCATATATTAGCAGAGGGGAGGTGAGTGCCAAATGTGCTACTTTTCTTTTAATATCGTATAAAACCCACAATGGACTTAACAAGAAAGAAAGAAAGCCAAAAACTTCAACTAGAAGGTGTCAATTACAACTATGTGACAACAATATATCATAATTATTGATCTACTTCATTTTATATTTTTGTTTTTTTCTAATTACAAAACCTGGACTGAAGTTCTGCCTTATGAATTTCACGTCTTAAAACTACATAAGGAGAAAATGTACCGTCTTCCATAACAGAGCAGACCTATCAATAAAGTGTTAGACAGTCTAGACCAATATATGCATCTGCAGCTTGCTGCTTGCATGTAATACTCAAAAAGTAACAAATGAAAAAAATTAGCAGCCATGTACCTGTCACGCCCCCATCAAAAGGAAGCAGTCCAATAGATTTTGGCAATGCTTCTTGCAATCCTGTTATAAGGGGTTCCAGGGTAGCTGTCTGAAACAAAATGCAGAAACAAAGGGTGAGCATCTGTAACTTTGGACATTATCAAAACTTGTTTGCAGAAACACAGAAAACCCTCTAACAATATGATGAACACAATTAAACAGATGAGACATCTAAGAACTACCCTTTAACATGCTAATTTGCATTTACAATATTTTGTAACTACTGATCTCTCCATAGCATGACCAACCTTGTTTGATATATGATCTAGAAGTGCTCGGATTAGCCAGGGCAATGATCTGGACCCTAGAAGCCTTACAATGGAAAACATGTGAGGCATCCCAAAAAATCCACTGTGCAACCTTGCAAAACTCTGATGAGCTGCATTTAATTCCTTCCATGAAAACAGTAACACGATAAAGTTAGAATACATCATGAGGATGAGGAAATAAAACTTGTTTTCCTCTATCTTACTAATACCAATTTATTTACAGGAATCACAAAAGGTGATATAAGAGGATTCAAAAACACTGAAGAACAAGGGGTGATATAGGTTACAAACCATACGAATTGCATATTAAAACCCATCTAACAGATACATTGATTAAGAAAGATTGCTTACTTGAGTACCGCAATAGAAATTAGGCTTCGCAGAGGGAACTGATGGCTTTTGAACAGGAACAAGAGGCACCTTTGCTGATCGTGTAAATCGCTGGGTAGTATTACAAAGGATGAAGTTTGGCAGGAAATCACTCTGCATCTCTGACCAAATCTAACAGAAACAAAATGAGTAAGCGAAGACTGGAAATGGATGAATCAAAATCTACAGTTCCAACTTTCTAACCAAGATTATCTAGAGTAGGAACATACTTGTTGTTATATTTGTTCCAGCAAGTAAGACTGTAAATTTATAGCAGTTTATTTACCAAAAGAAAAACGTAATTTTGTTTGCAAGATATAAGAATCAGAATGACATATATGCTTTTGACGCCACAGCCAACTCGATAAGAAAGTTGAATTACAAAAATTGAAGAATGCATTGACTTAAGCACCATGGCAAGTTCACAGTTCATTACATGAATTAAAAATACAGCACTTATTTGCATGTGGCCTGGAGGAAAAGGAACCAACCAATTTGAGGAAACATTTAACAGTCAAAAATTGTATTACAGTGTTTCGATGACGAGTTGCAAAATAGATGTCACATAAGTTGGGTGGCTTGTGAACTTGGAAGACTTTATATAAGAAACAAAAAGGATTATTTGGAGAGGCAAAATCACTCAGTAATTAGTATTTTTTAAAAACAATGATAGAGAGAAACTTAGCCAAACCTGAGACGCAAGTCTACTAGAATATGACACCAGTGATATGTTTTCTTGCATCTCATTCAACATTAGACTGAATGAGTCTATTGAAAGATCTCTGGAGAGCAATTCATGGGCATGCTTTAAGATATCCAGCAGATTTTCTAGTTCCTACCAACCAAAAGTCATGTTGTTAACGTTGTTTACTAATTCAGACTAAGAGAACAGAGTGATACTGTGAAACTACTTACCACAATAGCACATAGATCTTGAGACTCAAAACGATCAAATAGAAACTCAATATTGTCTCTGAAAACTTTGTTCATCCGCTCAGTAATCAAACTTCTCAAATCAATCATCCTTCCAAGCAACTGTACGCAATCAGAACTATACTAAGCAGAGGATAGATATACTGACTGAACTCATATGTACTTGTGATACACTTAGCCAGTTATAATAATAAAGCACGAAAATTAAAAGATGTTTGTAAGACAAAATACCTTCACTCTGGTCATCTTTAGGAGTGTTGTGAACCTCATAGGCTCAACAGAATATCTTTCCCCATTGTCCAATGCGAACAGGAATGACGTATCAAGCAGTTCGCTGCATGACATGAAAACCAACACATATGAAAGATTGCTCTGCTGGTGGCATAGCATATTCAACAGAATTTAGTATACCTTGCTGCCCAGCTCTTGTAATATGTGAAAATAGTATCACAGAGTTTTGAAACAAATATGTCGAAACAATGGTCCACCTAAGAGAGAAAAAGAAACTAATTAATCATCTAAGGCGCAAGAAATTTGACGAGAATACAGACAAACTATGACCTAAAGTTGTTGAATGTAATATGCATTGAATTCCATTTCTAAATATTGAAATATTTCCGCATGGCCACAAAATGAAAGATGAACAGATCAACCTGGGTAACCAAGAATTTGTGGTCACCCACCCTTAGATTTAGTATCAAGGGTTGAGAATAGATTATTGTCTTTTATGCGGTTGAATCTCAACCCTTAGTATCAAATAATATCAAGGCCAGGTGACCTTGAACTTTTGGTGACCAGGTAAACGCTACTAGAAAGATTGGCCCTCCAAATATGATATATATATTTAAGATCTACACTCAGGCCTGCAGCTAACTTTCCAGTCCATGGCCACATGTCACCAGTGTGAGATAAGCATGTTCAATCTAGCAATCATGAATACAGGTGCAACCAAGTGCAGAAATTCAGGTACCTCAGCCTCAATTTCATCATAGAGGAACCGTTGCTTGAGCACAACCAATGCTTGCTGAGCAGAATCGTTATAGATGTCAAATGGTATCAAAACACTCTCTAGAATACCTGGATTCTGTGACTCAAGCACAAAATCCACCAACATCCAAGGAAGAGAGCATTCGATCGGAAACTGCAAAGAGTGTAAAATCTCAAATTCAATAGGAATCAAATGAAGAAAATATGGGCTACAATGCTACAAGAACAGTTTGGAACTGAATAATTAAACCTTTATAAGCATATAAGCGAATATGGTTAAAAAGTAAACCAGCAAAAGCATCTGTTTTTATGACATTGGCCGCCAAACTTAACCGCTGGCAGAATTTTTTATTTGTTTCACATGAGTTATAAAAAAACAAAGGACACCACTTCATATGTCAAATAATATCTTTACCTGAATAACACGAGAAGACTCCAAATAAAATTCTCTAAACCATAAGAAACCAAGATCCGTCAAAGTTGCGACAGTCGCTGCAACACAATTAAAAGGACAAATTTCAATTTTACTATACGTGGCTAAAATACTATCTTAAGAAATGATCAAAACAACTTGTTATCAGTTTCAAACACAAGGATGAGCACCGGCAACACAGAGAATTAGTGGGCATGTATGTTCATGGGCTAGTAACCAGCTCAATGATGAATTGCATTGGGCTAGATACCGTAAGTGCAAGAACATCAAGGGTTAAACATGTTTACTAAGCATCAAGATTATGTTCATGAAAGCTATAAAAGAGTGCATTAGGTACAAATAAGAATAGCTAGGATAATCATGATTGCCAAAGGACCCAACACATTGAAAACCCAGGATAATTTCAACGATTTAAATAATATATAATATTGCATCGATTGGGAAAGAAGAGCCCGTTGAAAAGAGTTGCACTTCAAAGTTTACTTTTGAGAAATTGGTCCTTCTGGAATATGTAAAGCACACAATCTAAGAGTCCAACCTAAATAAAGGAAAGTAGAGGTGGATCAATACCTGAATAGTCCAGAATATGCAGGAAGAAGCTAAGCTTGTAAAAAAATGTTTCTAATTGTTTTAGGTCATTAACAGGGATCTCTGAACCGCTATTCCCAAAGAGCCCTCCAGGCTTCCTAAGATTACCACCAGAAACAACTTCATATATCAGGAACTGCAGGCAGTGAACCTAAAGATAAAAATTAAATGATCAGTTAGCTTAATCTAAGGCAACAAACTTGTGTGAGAATGTACAATGTTCAGTTATTCATCTTTGTACACAGTAACCTTGAGCAATCATATACAGATAAAATGAGGAATGCACATGCCATACGATAACCATGCAGAAAAGAGACTTAAATTCAGATCGTGTCCAATTACTGATGAAATACTTTCTATGGAAAGACACACACACGCAGAATTAGAAACATTAACTAATTCATCCTAAATCTACCTCTTTCTGATATGTAAGATTATTAAGGAAATTTCAGATAGATCAAACATGGTCGTTTTCTGATTAACTTTCTGTCTAAAAGAACAAATGGAAAGTGAAAGAGCAATAATGGGTAAGGCAAAACACTTGGTATAATAAAGACAGCTTATATTGCATTCAATGAGCTGGATGAATGAGGGAAACCTGAGCAGCTGTTGGTGCAACTGGCCTTGGATAAAAAACATTTCCTTTGCTTTCTTCGCTTCCATGCTGCAGGGGTCCAGATTCAGACTTACTTGTATTTGCCATCCAGTCTGCTGAAAGAGTCCGCATATCGGAAAGGATCCTGAATCGTATTTCACTAGTTAGCAATATATAACTGATGATAAGGATAACAACAAAAATATAATGATGAGATATCAACTGATATATGTAATCTACAAGAGTATAGACTAGAAAACTATAGGAGTTTCAACTGCAAAGTTCAAATCATCATTAACTAACTTAAATACCCACCTAGAAAGATCTTTCTTCTTTCGAAATGTAGTCCTCAACATAGTGGCCAATGTATTCTGAACAAAATCTTGGACCTCAGCATGTATTGTCTCCCATAAAGCGTCAGCTACCAATGTGTCGCTAGACTGCATCATTGATCCTATGCTCTTTATGTAGCTAACAAGTTCCACCAGGGCTTTCCTTTCATCTGCATTATAGTTATATCGTACCACCTGACATATATTCCAAGATAATGTCACAATCAGCTAAATGGATGTGATCAACGTAGGCAGACAATAACTGAACTGGAGTACTTAGGACATGCATATATTAGTTAATTTAGATTACTAGTCTATCCAAGTTTTTTCCATGTATGTACTGAACTAATACTAGACATATCCATATGTTAGTTGATTCAGGTTACTTTTAGATTATTAAAGATTCTACCATGTATAACCTAAAAGCCATCTCCTTAGGGTATTCAAGACCTTTTCATAGTCAGAAAATGATGCTGACGCTTCTTGTGATTCAGACGGAACTATATCCTTGCAGGGACGAGAAAATTTCCATGCACATTGTTCCCAGATGCGTGCAGTCCATCTACTTAAAAGCTGAAAACCTTCAACAATCACATCATATATATTTCCCTTGACTTCTTTGCACCACTCGATATCAGCACTATCTGTTGACTTCAACAACAATAGCTGCATAGATCAGAAAAGTAACGGACTTCAGAAAATTACACATGAGCGCAAGTAAGAATCATATCACTAAATACAGGTTCTGGAAAAGGACTGAGGAGGACGAGGAGGAGAAGACCTGATTCATGGAGGATGCAAAACGAATTGCGAAGTCATCATGTTCAGCACGGATGGATCCAATGTGATTGATGATTAGATAATGCCTCTGATATGTAAATTATGTCAAGGTCTTACTGGAGAGGTTACCAAGCTTAGCAATGCTAAACGTGAAAACACCAAGGTACATATAAAAATTCACTTATCACCCTGACAGAAAAAGATAAACAAACAAAGGATATTCTTGTGCCTCACGCGCTGGAAGCTCATGAGGTGATGGAAGACTGAGAAGACGAGTTTGGGCAGTAAACTTTTGGAAGTACATTGACAATTCTTTCATAATTGCAGCAGGAGAAAGATGGAGATCTGGAAATGCAGGAATTACTGGATCGTTCTGCAAGAAAGCCAAAAAAAAAAAACAAGATAAGTGTTTAAATTTTTCGTTTTCTAGGGGAGGGAGGTGGGAAATTGGCTTCTTGCAATCTTGTGGAACCATATCTATACATTACCTTGAATATATTAATAAGTCTGTTGATTTTCACTCTCTTGTACAAAGACTCGCTATCTTTTTCTGATGATGTTGCTAAGACAACGAGAATCGGCAGAGCACGAAGAAGAATGTGCCGCTCTGGGAACAAAAGTGCAAAGTCCAACTCTAGTGACTCGACAGCAAAAACTATGAGGACTTGAAGAATATCTTCTACACTATATCAAGTCAAGGAAATCAAAATAGACTAGCAGCGTGTATCCTAGATTATAAATGTAAAAACAAAACGCATATCACTATATAACCTATCAACAAGATAAAATCTAGAAGCTCAAAGTAAGTAGAATAAGAATATATGCAAATCATCAGCATTTCTCCTCATCAGCTATAACTATTGAACTCAGGATACTTGTTCACGCGGAACATCTCAGCATGCAAATTCAACAAGATAGCCCACCTTGTGCTAAGGAAAATCTGCAGCAATTGATTAAGAAATCATTAGAAAAGTTAGATTATTCTGGCCTTATGTCATATCAGACTACTAAAACAAAAGAAACGAAAACAGTATTTCCAAGATGGAAACACTTTAATAGAATATATTCATCAAAAGCTGTATGTCAGGACGCACTAAGCTGCATAGTCACACCTGTAAGTCATCCAACTCCTCTCTCATAGAATCAGTATCATGCCACTGTACGCTTACTTGTGTGAATGTCCTGAAAAATTCAGAATAGGTCAAAAGCATGAAATTAACCACGTAGAAAGTAGCATCAGATTGGGGAAAGAAATGATGTTGCAAATACAACACTAGTAAATAAGTATTTGTATCACATACTAGACCTACTTTTCAGTTTTTCCCTTTTCTCTTATTTTCTTGGTAACTCATCTTGCAGACGAGTATAGAAGGATTTTAAAATTTCAGTAACAACAGCTTGTTAACCAATTTTAGTGCTAATGATTTGAAAATGTAAACTATCTGTTGAACCATATACACTAAAACTTAATATAGAGAAGCGTAAAAGAAGGTATTGATATTTTGTACAGAATTAGTTTGTCCAGGAACACATGCCAAGTCATATAGTCCGGATGGTTATAGCAACCACATAGAGTGAAAATAACTGGTTTACCTTTTATACCAAGAGAAATCATTTGGTATGCTGGCTTTTGCATTTTTAAGATGATCGAGTTGCACCAAAGTGTCAAGTAACTTCAACATGGACCTGTAATGAATAAATTAGCAGACGAGTTTTAACATAGCCATACATTTGCAGTGACCAGTGAGTACCTTTCAGCACAAGCATGTCTGAAAATATGTGATACAGGACTAGAAGAAACGTAAAAAAAGAAAAAGTAAATTGCTTCAGAGGAATACTAAGCATACCAGAGATGAGTTACTGTAGGTCCATTAATGCGTCTCTCAGGCCTTGAGAAGCGTTGCATATCTGCAGCTAGCTGCGTCAGAGACAAACGTCCATGGTATGGTGAAAAACTCAACTTGAGTTCAGCCAAGAAAGACTGTAAAACCAAGGTTTATACAAACTCGTACCTTGGATGCAGCTGATGCTTGCCAGCGCTGTATTTCACGTAGGCGGCTCATTTCCAAGTCCAGAACTTGATAAGTTTCAAGGTACAATTCAGGTTGACTTTGTTTCATAGAATCCGGAAGCTGCAAAAACGTAGTTATGCACACACATATACACATGTTAGATACAAATATGATGCCATATGGTAAGAATGATGAAGGTAGAGTTAGACCTGAGGAAGTGCTTTGACACAACTCCGATATGTATAAAGCACCGATCCCATCTCCTTTCCCTCAAGGATAAGAGCATTCTGCATAATATCCATCGTTTTCATTCACACTAATCAGAACAGATGACCAAGGATTATATTTTATCCAACGCCTTAGAAAGACAAAGCAAAACAGTCGAAAACAGGTGCATACCAGTTGATTAAGAGCTTTTGTGTCTTCTGATAGAGACAGGCGATATGCAGAAACATCGCTATACTCTACAAAACAGAAACAACAACGAATTACAACAAGAGTACCACCTTATACACTAATAAATGATTCACCTATCTAGCAGTAAGTAAAGTCCTACCAGTGAACACTAATGCTCAAACTCAAACTTCCCAAGGTTCATTATATTTTCGTAAAATAAGTTCAAACCTTCATATCACATCATAATATCAACATTTTTACTCCAAGATTTCCTAACATTATCTCATTTACTTCCCAAAAACAAAACAGAAGGACAGAAATGTACCAATTGGACTATCCATTGCTCCGGTATCGGTCGAAACCCAAACTCCAGGTCCCTGAACCTCTGCTTGATCATCCTACACAGTAAAACCACAACGAGCACAATTCAAATCCTATCAACGAAACAAAAATCGAAGCAAATTTTCCAAAATTCAACTAGAACAGAGCGAAAGTGAGCTAGTGAGAAGACGAAAGATCACCTCAAGTGAGAATGTAGATAGCGCAGCGATGGCTTCTTCGACCGGAACCGCCATCAGTGTGAACGCAGCAGAAAACCGGTGAGAAATAAGATCTCGGACTGGAAATTGAAGCGGTGGAGAAGCTTAGAGGAGGCGCAATCGCCGCATTGTGGTGGAGGTTCGGATGGAAACGGAGAGGTGGGGGTTTGAGTTCGCCGGCGAATTTTGGTGGGAAAGAGTGAGAGAATCCGGCGAGTCGTTTTCGGAGATTTGTCTGAAGAGGACAAGTGAGTGGGGGAGCGGGTACTAATAACTTGGATTTTACTTTACTCCAACTATTCTATATTGCACTTTCACCCCCTCTAAAGTTTGTATTTACAGTTAAGCTAATTTAAAATTGCACTTTCGTCCCTTAAAAGTTTATATTTATATTACAAGTCTAAATGCACGTAGAGTTCTAGAGAAATGTAATTTAACCGTCTTCTGATTGAGGTAAGTTAAAATATTTACTTTGCTCAATAACATAAAATTATTCAAGGGTGAAAAGACGATCAAATATGTAGCATTAACATTATCACACGGTCTCAGAATTGCGACCATGTAGGTGACGCTCATTTGACGTACTATTTGATTCTTTGCATGATAGTTTGAAGGACCTCAGTATGAAGAGTCATAATGTAGTGCCCGATTCGTGAAAATAACTGCAATTGTTTTGCTCATTGTTTGACGTAGCTTGGGTCTATGTTTATTAGTATTGCATGTTACGTTTGCATGGAGATTGCTTGATAACTTAGGCTTGTTACTTTCCGGAAAGATAGGCGACAGAGATCTAAAGTTCTTAACTTTATCTAAATTTTGGTTGCAACATCTACTCTCTCTTATTTTTTTCGGAAACTGCTGTGCCTAAATCCTGAAGGAAAAATTTCTGCTGAAGAAGACTTGGAGCACGAATAGTTTACCGTCTGAGAGTTAGATGTACCTCTTTGGAAACAGATGTTATTTGCACAGGAGGATCTGACATACATTAGCACATGATTGTCACCTGAGTTCTTAGTGTTTCCTTCATGAAAGTACAAGTTAGCAAAATCATAAAAGTAATCTTGATGATACTGACAGTAGTAGAGCTTCCAACATGTATGGATTGGTTTGATAATCTGAACTTGATTAGTTTCGAACCCAAATGACAGTCGTCTTTTGAGAGTTCCAAAGTTACAACACAACCTAAACCCAAGTTTCTTCACCAGGAGGAAATTAACAGATAACTAACTCTGCCCCATGGCTAATCATCTCTTTACGAAGCGAATCAAGGAATTCCTTCTCACTCAGCAACTTGGACCACGATCGGCGTTCAACATTTCTCCACTTATAATCATGTGATTTCCACCGAGAGTGGATGAGGGTCATATGCTTAAGGGAAACGGGATTGTTAAGCAAGTATATGACAAGCTCCATTTGATCAGGTGACCCGCCAAATCCACTGAATTCGATTTCTTCCAAGTGTAAATATTTCATGTTCTTCGAATACACCACCTTCTCTTTTTTACCACTCTCTGAGCATACGGAATGGAACTGCCACCAGACAATAAAAGAGAAATGTTAGATTATGTACAGGATCACAACTGATTAATTAACTTCATTTTTCATGATTACTTATTAAACCATTTTTCATGCCTTAACAATACCTCCTGAACCGTCATTGATACATGTTCATAACAATCTGTTTACTCAAGTTTCTTTCTCATACAAAAAGAGAGTTCAAACAAGTAGGATGTGTGAAAGAGTCTATCAGGGCTGTTTCAACATCTGTGTGTGTGTGTCTGAAATCTACAAATAAAGTTATCATTGAGATCATATTCCAATATCGTATTCTGTATTCTATACGCTATTTATTGATCAGACTCGATGTAAATATGTAGAAGAAAAAATTAGCATACTACTGAGTGTGCGAAAAATATATTTCTCAAGAAAAAATAAAAGAAGTGCAAAAGATATAGAAGTCCTACTTTCAGAAATGTAAATGAGTGTACGAAGTAGTGTGTAAAAAAGAAACATGGCATATGAATCAGAAGGTATATAAGTTTCACAAAGATTTGACCATGACATCAAAAAGAGTATGCAATTTGAAAATAATGACTCACAGACATAGCCAGATGGAGCTTCTGCAGCATGGGGCAAGCGTTTAGAATGTTCGTAATTGAGAGGAGGTCAAATTCCCTGAATTGAGAGCTAAAAAAATCCAGTTGTTTGAGACAGCTGAATTCAGGGATCCTTGCAGAAATATTCTAAGGACAAAAAATAGGCATAACAAACAAGGTGTCAAACAAAGTATATATCAGAGCAGTACCATACGTGTTACTAAGAAATTAGAATAAGCTAGAACTGTGATACTTGCATTTGCTTTAAGCCAACTCAGCGACAGAAACTGTAAATTGGGACGAACTTCTGGTAGAAGATCGAAGAAAGCTTCCGCCATATTTAGAGACCCGAAATGGACTCTTTCGAGAGGCGGAACAACCAGAAAGGAGAGCTCTAACCAGCGACCTCTAAATTCAAATGCTTGGAGTTGAGCAGCATCTAGCTCAATAGTGTGAGTTTCCCAACAGTAGAGGAAGCGTAAGCCTCTCAATCGGGCACTGCACACACGCAGCGTCCGTGGCAGTTCACATTCATCCAATGTCAGCCACTCAAGGTCCACACAAGAGGAAATCACGGCGTCTAGACTAGTTTGGTCTAAAGCAAGATTTTTCAGTTCAAGGGTCTTCAAGCAATTGAAAGGAGATTGGGGTGTCAGTAACAGATGGCATGCTGACAACTTGAGATGCTTCAATCGAGTAAAGGGTTTGGGTTTTGGAAGAAGACGAAAAGGGAACTTGTACAGGTTTTGACTCTTACTAGTGTTGAAGTCTAGCTCAATTGATTCAGCTTCCATCGAAACTGCGAAACTGACCCAACTATCGATAACAGGAGCAGACACATTGTCCATGCAGAAATCCACCATGAAAGTATTAAGATATGGCCCTCTAAACAACTTGAGAAACCAATCAACTTTTTCGGATCCGGCTCCTCTAAAGTGAGCAAGCCATGAAGTTAGTAAATTTCATAAAATCTCTTACCTACATCTAATCTAATGGTTCAAATATATCTATGTTAAATAAAATCATTTATTTGAAAATTTGTTCACTTATTTCTATAAAATTCGTTTTTTCTCAGAAAAAAAAAACAATAAAAAAGTAGGTTGCATATCGTGATATATATCTTCATCAATATTTGATCAAGCGAATCTTCATATCTGAAATTATGAATTGATAAATAAACTTGATGATCAGCTTTAAATAGAAAAGAATGAAAAGCCTTAGTTTCATTCATTCCAAAGTGGTTTCACTGGTTTCTCTTCCCGTAGTCTCTAAACTCTAGCCTTCGTAATTTGCATTCTATATTGATTTCTGGAGATGATGGCCATGGGTTTCCAATATAGTTGGTTTTCTGTATATAATTGAACTGTAGGCAGCGATCGATCTACCCAATTTTTTCCTAAAGCTTTTGGTTTATAATTCGTTAAGGTAATCACAATTGTTTTATGAATATTGCAATAATCTTATTAAGCACCGATGTATTCATATGCACCATGAATCATTGCAACTTTGCTTTG
>NC_020496.1:1371199-1413305 GCF_000184155.1 Fragaria vesca subsp. vesca | reverse complement strand
CAAACGTTTACAGAAGAGAATAAATTAAGATGAAGGTTAAATAAAAAAAATAAAAAATAAAAAGAGAAATAAAGCATTTAGAGTTATTGTCAATATAGAAAAGAATTTTCAACATTTTTTGTAATGAATTGATGCATGTGGATATTTTTGAGCCATTAGATTAGATAGAGGTTAGAGATTTTATGAAATTTACTAATTTTATGGCTTGCTCACTTTAGAGGAGCCGGATCCAACTTTTTCAACAAATTCAGACTTGAGCTTTAATAATACATCACTAGAGTCGTATTTTCTTCCAAAGATGGTCTCTTGATTGAAGTAGAGATTCGAGAGAGGAACATGGAGGCGGCTCCATCTACGAGACAGTAACTTGAGAGAAAAAGCGTCTGCCACGGGTAGAAAAGAGAGGATGTGACACAGAACTTCATCAGGCAATTCGCTCATACAATCGCCCTTGTCTTCCTCCTTGGCCGCCATCTCTACTCTTAAAACTCTTTTTTTTGTATGAAGTGGTTTTATAGAGGGTAGACTTGGATTTTATTTTACTCCAACTATATATTGCACTTTCGTCCCCTCTAAAGTTTGTATTTACAGTTGAACTAATTTAGAATTTCACTTTCGCCCCCTTAAAAGTTTGTATTTACATTATAAGTCCAAATGCACGATAGACTCGTACTAATTTAGGTCAGTTAAAGTATTTACTTTGCTCAATAACAGAAAATTATTCAAGGGTGAAAAAGTAAAAGAGACGATTATGTAGCATTGGCATTATTACACGGTCTCCCACATTGAGATTGAAGGTGACGCTCATTTGACTCTCGATTCCTTGCACGATAATTCGAAGGCCCTCAGTTTGAAGAGTCATAATGTAGTGCCCAATTTGTGAAAATAACAGCAACAATGTTGCTCATAGTTTGGCAAGGGAGGCTTTAAAACCAGTAGTCATTTACATTGTTTGGAGTCGGGGTCTCTTGGCTTCTTAAGTCGGTCGGTTTGGATTTCAGATGTGAAGTCTAATGTGCCAATCTAGTCCGGATTGTTGCCTCAAAATCATTGAATTCAGTTCACTTTGAATGAAGTTTTTATTGATAAACACATGTAGGAAGATTGTATACGCTATTTGATTTTTACTTCTCTCTAAGAAGTGTCAGAAGTGTTCAAGCATATGGCAGTATTGTATAATTAGCCGGCTATCCAGTTTGGTCCTTCAAACCTGAAAAATTTACCAAGGCCTGAAAAATTTACCCTCAATCCAAAAAACAAATGGAAAATGAATCAGATGCATCAGCGATAGAGCTCGTTTATGATATTACAATGATACAATCACATTATTCTATAATAAGGAGCAGGTGCAGCTATGAAGAGGAGTCATTGACAGTACTTTCACGTTGTCTGTGTAGCAGAAATCACCCTGTCCAAGGTCTCATCTGGGACTGTGATCCCAGTGGTCTCCAAGTCTGCGACAATGGCTACGGCTGCATCCAGTTCTCCAAGATCGAGGCATAGCGAGATAATTTCATCATAGAGAGGACTGCGACGAATGAGAACAAAGCAAGATGTGAACTCCAGTATATGGAATCAATCAGCTTGAAGCAAGCATAAATGTGTCGATGAATTGACGTTACATGAACTTAATCAAACCAGTTCATTACTCCAAATTATGAAACTTACCTGCCGAATACATAGCCAAGACTATGTGTAGTCTGTAAGATCTTCAAAAAAACTGAAGGAAGAGGAGCCTTTATGGCTGCACGCAAAATCATGGCACAATCTCCAATTGTGGGTGTTCCCCCCAATTCCATCACCTGAAATCAGTCCAGTCTCTTCAAATACTATTCTAGAATGACTTTGAATTTAGAAATAATCAGAACTTTGTAAAGCACAGGTAATGCGAAACAAATATTAGAACTTGCCTTCAGCATAACTTTAATTGCCATCTCAACTTCCCATTCTTGTGACCATCTTCTCGGAGGTTTATTCTTGTATTCTCTCTCCCATGTCCAACCCCAAGCATCGGCGATTGTATACATGTCTGATACATCAAAGATTCTCCTTTTCCTCAGCTCCTTAAATGCCTCAAACATATCCTCAGGAAACCAGTCATCATCAGCATCATCCTGCATCCATGTGCAAACTGTGTATAAATATAATTTTTTTCCCTCTCTAAGGTAGATATATAGTCCCTAACAGTAAAATAAGGTGCAATCATTCTAAATGTGGTGATAATTGTAAAACTAACAATAGATGCTGGCACACAAGTACATATTCACAGTGAGAATCATATCAAGATTATATTTAATCAACATTATTGAGAAGGGTTCATGTCGACAGATAATTAAAAAAAAAAATACAAAAAACTCTATTATAGTTATAGGTATCATGTAGTAAATTTCATTGGTGCCATGAAGACCCGTGATTGAATTACCCCTCACGAAGGGTATGTAGGGGGCAAATAGGCTTTCGATGGACCCTAACTGAGAAAAGGATCTTGGTGGCCTATTTGGGTCAACTGTTTTAATCCTCAAGGTGACTAAAACTGAAAGTCTATATACAAAATGAGCTCCCAGTCCCAGGATATTTTGTTCCTAAGAACAAGACTAGATGAATACATATGCTGAAATATTAAGTCAACGAGTTGCCCTATCCAGCTATTCTTAAAGCCCCAAGGAAAAGGGATGCAAAGCATCAATAGACTATTATGTCATACCTCAGCCGATATCCTCCGAGAAGCTCTTCTCCTTGCCTTTTTAGATGATGTACTCGTCTGGTCAGAATCTTTTAGCAGCTGTACTCCAATCATTTGAAGAGGTTTCTTAGCTTCATTTTCCTTTTGCTTCACCCTTTCTACATCTTGTCTCTCAGCTTGTTCTACTTCTACCTCCACCTCTACTTCCTCCTCCTCCTCCTCCTCCTCTTCATCATCATCCTCATCATTATCATTATTGTCATCCTCATCCTCATCATCAGCTTCAGCTTCAGCCTCATCATCTTCAACCTCTTTTGCCACATCTACTACATTGACACTATCTGTGACATCTAGAGATTCAAGTTGGCCACTATCTAATTGCTTTTCCTGATCGCTGCTGAAGCCTTCTCCAAGAAAACGGCGTTTCCAGAACTCTGTATTGCCTTCTTCCAGTTTGATCCTTGAGATTAGTTCATCCAGCTCTTCATCAACCTGAGGGTGAAATCATGTTTTGATTATCAGTCTATTGTGAATTCTCATATGCAGCAACAAGGAAGAAGGGAAGAGATTGGTTGCCAGACATTCACGTAGCACCCTAGCTAGAAAAACATGACATAAATTAATTTACCTCTTCCTCCTCCTCCTCCACTGGAGGAACCCAGAGTGGTCGACCACGGGAGCGATTTATTCTCCTTGCTTTTTGGACACGCTGGTAAAGCACATTTCTAGTTCCATCAGTTGGCAGATCTTGAGCTTCAAGTTCTTCCTTCAGTTCAGATACTACCATCTTACTAGCAGCCTTGGGCTTTAAAACACTCTGGTCAGGACCCTTTATGATCTTTTTTAACCTTTCTTCTACTCTAATATAATCTGATTCAGATGCATCCCCTAAAGCTGCAAGTCCTTCATTCTGTAAAGTTCTCAAGAGCTTTCTGTTGTGTATCTTCCAATCCTCAAGACACCGTTGTTTGAATGAGGTTTCCATAGGATTCGAATATATAAAACCATCAGCATCAGGATCTAGTGGAGTTTTCCCTCTTCTAGGCACCCACCGCTTGCGCTCACCAGTAAGCCCTCCCTCTGCAATATACCTGATTGATGAACAAATCAGTCAGCACCACCATAACAAGGTTATATCTGTACTAGTGTGTTTTTTGAAGTTTCACAGCGTGGGTTCGGTCCTAATTACCCATAGTATGGAAGTGAAAGAATAATGAAACATAACAAAGCAAAGCAATTTCAAGTATAAGAATAGCAAAAGAGAAAGGACTGGACAAGGGGGAGTCAACTTTATAAACTACCAAAACACAAGCACAGACCTGGCCATGTAATCAATCTCATGTCCAAGTTCAGCTTCCTCTTGCAAAGGTTCAATCCATGAGCTCACTAGTGTCCGATACTTTCTGCTCAAAATCATAGCTCGCGGTGGAATAGGCTGGTTGTCTTGGGCCATCGCTTCTAAAGCTTCTAGCAACTCGACCACTCTTCCTAAAATAAAATATAACAATAACATAACATAACCATCAAGGAAGTACTAAACTATTGAATCTCAGATTGGAAGTCCATAATGTAGGTTAACTGTGAAATCAATACCAACATCAAACAATAGTATGATAGGTTACTGACACCACGAGTCAAATGGTGAATTTTCAGAAAAGCTACAATGCTTCTATTACTGATCTTTCTTGTTTCATATCCTACATGCAGTAGGACAGTTCCCAAATAAAAAAGCACTCTAGAATCAAATCCAAACTGAATAAGACTAACATGTTTGCATACAAACTAAATCCCATTGCCTTATTAGTGCCAGGAAATGTAGTCATACGATCTGATGCTTCCATAGAAGCCAATGAGATGCTATAAGCAGCATTGACTTCTATAATTGAACTTGATTTTGCTATGCCTGCTTATTTATAGGCTACATAAAAACAACATATGGACTCAAATCAGGTTGCTTTTGCAACACAACCTATGAAACTAAATGAACTGACCACTCTAGAAATCACTTCAGCAATTTTGACTCGGTCAAATCTACTACAGTACTCTATATAAATAATATATAGTAAAAAGTAAAATAGAAATCATCTTATGTACAGAAATCATGAGCCATCATATAGTGATGTGAGAAAACTTTTGATACCTTTGTTAGGAAGAATAAATGAAAAAAATGTATACCTTCTCGACATAAAGCTCGAAGATACAAAGATAAGGG
Source organism: Fragaria vesca subsp. vesca (assembly GCF_000184155.1). Classification (NCBI taxonomy): domain Eukaryota; kingdom Viridiplantae; phylum Streptophyta; class Magnoliopsida; order Rosales; family Rosaceae; genus Fragaria; species Fragaria vesca. The sequence goes on along the minus strand of NC_020496.1, from coordinate 1,408,410 downwards.
GTCCCCAAAGTTTCCCTCATTATGTAAAACTTTTGTCCCTCCTTCGTAAAATCTGAGAGCACGAAAATGTCGTATTGCCTCTCGTACAACACAATATTTGGTAAAACACTCAATCAACAACCTGTACATCAAGTAAAAAAGAAATAAACATATATTGTAAATAAGTTACAATGTTAACAGAGAATGTTAATTAACTTGAAATAATTATGCAAGACAAAAGGAGAGACCATTGAGATAACAAAACTATAAGACACAGTTGGCAGCCAAAGCTTGAAATTAATCAAAGGTCAATAGTCCTACATAGTATGGCAAATGGCCGGAAGCAGCTGATTGGGTCTCTAAACTACTGGATATAATCCTGATATAGTTTAGCCCTCATTTTGGCATTAAGACCTCTAGTTAGGCCTCATTTGGGTCTGAAAACTCCAAGACTGATCTTGTAAAAGGTCTTTAGGGTTAAGACTCTCTAATTCCAAGTGCACTACAAATCCAATTATCTTGGTGTCAGTACATTATAGTATGGAAAACTGAAGAGGCATTTGAGTAAAATCAATTGGGACAAATGCCAAGAGAACTCACAGTGAACTAGAATGGATTGTGACTTTTAAAAGGTTTTAGACAATAAAGAAAAGAAAAAAAATGAAAGAAACACCATTAACATTTACATAAGTACTTACGCATAGGTTTTCACATTAGGCTGCAAACGCTTGTGGTCTTCAACCATCATCCCAAGCAACTCAGCAACATCTTGCACTCTGCATATCATTTTAACATTTGAGGGAATGACCAGTATCATGAACCAAAGTACATTGAATATTGACGTTGAAACAACAGTAAATTTGACAAAATTCCACATTATTAGATAAGAAAAAGTTAATGCATATGACACCTAGCTGACTGCTATCTTCAGATTCACATTGTTATTCAGTCCATCACATGCATGATTCATTTCATAACTTGAGATTGCTTCCTACGGAATACTACCGGTTACAAATATTCAGAACTCATAAAGAGACATAGCAGGAATTATTTGTGGCTACAGAAACTACCTATCATAAGATTCAGCTCTGGTATATGCTTGAATCACCCAATTATATGTCTCTGTATCAGGTTTCATGTATTCTGTTTTGTAAAGAAAACTATAAGTATAAACCCTGAAGAACAGAAAACAAAGGCTTTTGAGAAGCATTAAACTTGAAGAAACATAAATATAACCCTGCAGCCAGCATTATATAGAAATCATATACAGACAGAAGTACCAAAAAAGACAATAAAAACAAAACCTTCTCCATACTGCATGTTCTCAAATGTGGCAAAAGCTATTTCTGGAATTCCACAAGTAGCCTTCAACATTTGAAAAGGAAAAGTATCAGCGCCACACATGTTTGCAGTAACTACTAGCAACATATTGACATTCTATACAACTATCAGCTGCTATATTAGACTCCAATAACTATGATCATGACCTTATTTTTTGTTATTCTTTTCTTAATTTTTTTTTTCTAATGTTAAGGACACTGAGGTACGATCCTATAGAACAGGTCATGTTCAAATAAGGTCATATCCTTTTCTTTAATCTGTTTCAATAACGCATCTAATCACGTAACTACTCAAAAGAAATACTACGTTGAGATAAAAGTACGCAACAACACCTGCACACTAAGAAGGCAATTGAAATGAAAAGTTGTTGCCATCCGCCCAGCCGCCTCCATCTCATAAGCAATATCCAACGCATTTGAATGATCCCCGACTTTACAGTCTTCCACTATAAGAAGATCATAGACCTCATCCGTAGCTCTCAGCCCACCTTTCGCACCCTTCAAGAACACTCTATTGGCATCATCCAAATAGCGTGTCCGAACAAGCACCTCTGTCCACACCAAAAAAACTCATACAATCAACCCCAAAATTCAACAAATAGATAATCAACAACAATGCGCAACTCATCAAGGCCAAACAAGTATGTACCAACTAGAAGTATCCAAGCTTGGCGAATGTCGTAATTTAACTTCTCCATTGCTGCAAGGATCTCTAATCCTCTTGTAGCTCGACCTTTCGAGGCGAACAGCCTGATCAATGCGATGAAGGTTTCGTGGAGAGGACGAAGCCCCGAGCTCAGCTCCCTTCTCAACGTTTGCATCTGAAGTAATTTCAATTTCACACACTCACACAATTTCAATCTTCCCTCAATTCAAACAAATTTACAGTGAAGTAGCGTTGAAGTGAAGAAAAAGTTACCGCGGACTCGGCGTCGCCGTTCAAGGCGTGAGCGACGACCAATCCGTGGAAGGAGCGAGGGCCGGGGCTGAGGCCGGCGGCGACCATGTCGTAGATGACGTCGGAGACTCCGACGGCGTCGCGGTTGCGGGCGCGGGACATGAGCTCCTCCATGAAGGTGAAGCGAAGGCTCTTCTCGGCGGCGGAGGAGGAGGAGGAGAGTAAGGAGGAGGAGGAAGCGGATGAGTCATCGTCGCCGCGCTTGGGCTGGCGCTTCTTGCGGCGGGCGCGCTTCTCGGGGGCGGAGACGGCGGAGGAGCGGACGGTTAGGGAAACGGCGTCGTTTTGGTGGTGGAATTTGGAAGGGAAGGTTGGGAGGGAGAGGAAGAGAGTGGACATTTGGAGTGCATAGAGAGAGTTGGATAAGGCGGGTTTCCTTTTTTTTTCTGCTCAAAAGTCAAAACCGCTGAGCGGGAGAGAGAAAGAGAGGGTTTAACCTCTTTTTTCTTTTTTCGGACAAAGGGGTTTAACGGTTTTTTTTTTTTCAGTTAATTTAGGGGTTTGGGCTTCTAAAAATAACGCCGATTCAGTTCTTGGCGAGACTCACTTGAGAGCGATTTTGAGGAGTGTCGAAGATAGCGAATAGTTTTGATGGTTGGATTGTGTTATATGTTATTATGTTAACTTGGAAAGATACAACGTATTGTTGAATATATTCTTTTTGCGACAAGTTATTGTGGATCCGCCAACCGGAGACTGATGTAATAATGTAACTTACATGTACCGAGTTGTACATGTGGATGAGTACACAAAAAGAGAAAAAAAAAAACTATATGGAATGGGTCTGATGATCTAAAATGAAAGTAAACATGTGTATCGGTTTGTTAATTAATAATTCAATATATATATATATGTCTCTTTCTTTTTAAATTTTAACTATAGCAAGTTTATAGATCAGACGTTGTCACCTGAGTATATGAAATGGTCATGTTCCTTAAATTTAAACAGACACTGAAACAAAAGGAGGAAGTCGATATCGGCGAGACTGCTGATCGAGATCAAGCTAGCTCTTGCTTTTGAAATATATAGTGGATTGATGATTCTTAATTCATGATACAACTTCAACAACTTATACCCCTTTTTGTTTGGCTGAGCTGTTGAGGATCAATTCAAGATAAATTGTAGGACGTGTCAACTGTTAAGAATTAAGACATATGGGTGAATTGGGTTTTTTAGAGGGAGTACCGACACAGCTTGATAAGCTAAATATTTCAGGTTAGTTTCATCAAAATTTCAGCTTACAAGATTGATGTCTCCTTTCGAATATTTTGACAGCTGAGTTGATAGAGAATAGCATCCGTAGTTCGTTTACGATAACTCACAGCTTGTCCCCCGGCCCGGGGTTTATAAACAGGTTTCAATGTTTCATCATCACCTGTAATACGATGACATAATGTAGAGCATGACTGCAGTTACTGCAGTTACGGGTGATTATCAATTCCTGCACGAACATGCATGCCGATTTGATTAAGGGTAAATCGGAATTCTATGCCAAATGCTGATAGAGAGAACTCCTAGTTGTAACAGGAACGCATGATTTAAACCGGATTAGGCCAGGTATTCATAATCCTTAGAGGAATTATTAGCTGGTCCCGGCACATATCTGAGATGATGTTCCCAACCAATAAGTCATTGACATGTGGGTGTCTTTTTACACATCACTCACCTCAGTTAGTTTGAAAAAACGGTGTTAATGCCTGTCAATGTCATTACCATAGAAACTGAGTGTAGAAGAGAGAGATTTAAGAGGAGAGAGAAAATAGATCTGCATTTCTCTCTCTCCTCCGCCACAAACTTCCGAGCACCACCGTGACCCACCTTCAACACTACTAGACTCACCGGCTTCTGATGAGTTCGTTTCTACCTCCGCGGTCGTCCGATGAAATCGAAAATACAAGTACTCAGAATTCTCTCTGGGCACCCAAACCTTTTCCCCTTACGGCCTCACCCATGACTACAACGATGCAAGTAGTTTAGAAATATTATTGAAAAACTGTAATGATGAGTTTACCCTAGGGATGGCAATGGGTAGGGTAGGGTACGGGGATCAAAATACCGTACCCATACCTTTTTACATTTTTCATCCCCGTACCCGTCCCCGTACCCGTAATTAGATAATGGAGATTCCCCGTACCCGTACCCTTTGGGGATTACGTTTCCATACCCGTACCCGTACCCGTTAACAATTATGTATTAAATTAAATTTTTTTTTTAAAATTACGAAATACAATTATATAAAAGTATGAAATTAAAATCAAATACCAAAATAAATAAGTTTCATACTTCAATCCAATAAAAATAAATACAAGTCTTGGTTAAAACATAACAATACCGGTAAATTTCATTAAGAGAATAAAAATACATAATAAAAAGGAAGGTCCATTAAATGTTTATTAAGAGAATTACAAATTTTTTTACATAAATATTTATTTATAAATTATATATAAATATATATAATAATAAATTATATAATTATATATAATAATATTTTCATCCTTAATGGGTGGGGATGGGGACGAATATCAAAATACCATACCCGCCCCGTACCCGATTTAAGAATCCGAATACTAAGGATCCCCATCCCCGTTACCCGTTTATACCCGTATATCTTCCCCGTTAGGGTCGAATACCCGTGGGTACCCTACCCGCTGGGGATTATTGCCATCCCTAGTTTACCCTTCTGGATTTTCCCAAACACAACACCATTAACTAAAAAAATATTGAAAAATAGGAAACGTGAATTGAAGACCCATGATTTTTGAGAAAATTAATTAAATAGGTTTCATTATGTGCTAAATCGATGATTGACAAGGAAGATTCAGCCAAACAAAATGGATGAGAGATGAGGATTTGAGTTTTGGAATACAAGGCCATGGAGAGTGAAGGAGAAGACCAGCATTGCATGTTTGAGGAATTACAGATTGACGAAGTTAACAGCCGTGCTATCCATTTAGGTATGATTTAAAATATTGTATACGTGTCCTTGGCTTATTGGCTGGGAACACCAGCTCAGATATGTGCCGGGAGCTGCTAATAATTCCTCTAATCCTTAATAGTTTGAATTAATTCCTCTAATCCTCTGGCAAACTTGCCTGCGCACCTACTGGATTCAGTTGCAGGAAGATTATTATTATCATCCGATTATCTCTAGTTTAGTGTGGTTTGTAAGTCATGGTTTGATGTGGCAAAACATAATCATCAGACCCATCACAAGAGTCATCCTCAACCTCCAATGCTCATGTTTTTCAATGGCAAAGAAGATGCTTGGAGTCTATACAATGTCGTAGATCATAAGGTCCTTGATTTGCAGTCAAGACTTCCAAACAAGAGATTTTGCGGGTCTTCTTAGGGTTGGTTAGTTCTTGTGGAACCAGATTTTTCAGTAACATTAATAAAGTCATTATTCACTAAGTCAAATGATAGGGCAGGAAGAGAGAATATAGTCATTCGTCTTCCCCAAATAAAACCTCCAGAACCAAGTGTGGAAGATATCGGAAGAAAGGTATGGCATGGGTTGAAGATTGTGAATACTATGTTCTAAAAGCTACAATTACGTCGAACCCGATAATAAACGCAAATGAGTGCGTGGTTTTTGTAATATACATGGAACAAAATCAAATGGCTTTCATTGGATTCAGTAAAGACACAACATGGACTTATATACGTACAGAAAATGAAAGCATTGCAGATTTTATTCACTGTCGGGGAGACCCCGAAGACAAAGTTTATGCCCTTGGGAGTCATGGAAATCTTCTAACGTTCAATATTAATACGTCCGACTTCAACTCGGATGTAAACTCCTTGGAATGTGGTATCCCTCCAAATAGCTTTATCAGGAAATATATATTGTGGATTCATATGGGATTAATGATTGACAGGGCTTGTAATTGGGAAGATCCTGAAGAGCTAAAGAAATGTTTTGCCAAAGAGTTCAAAGTTTACAAATTTAATTTTGATAAGTGCTTGTGGATTGAGAAGAAGGAAACCCTAGGGGATGATGTTGCTCTTTTTGTTGGAGATAATCTCTCAATACGTGTGGTGGCTTCAAAGTTTCCGGGATGTAAGCAAAACTCCATGTACTACAACCATGATTTCGATGAAATTGACTTCCATGACTATATGCTAAATGATTTTGGTGTATACGAAATGGAAACGAAGAGCATTTCAAAGCCTTGCTCCTCGCATGTGATGACCTTATTAGAGATGGTCAATCATCGTCCAATTTGGTTTACGCCAACTTTTCAGTTGTAAATGACTATTAGTAATTTGTTATGTCAATTTGATGCTTCCAATTTGTTAGTAATTTGGTAACTGGCGTCTCTTTTGACTAATGGAATACTCTAGTTCTTGACTAGAACGTTTACTTAAAATGAAAAGAATGGAAAAATGAAAAGAATCTGATCGATGATATGAATCTGAAAGAAATTGGATTAGACTCCATTAGTGAAGTATTCAGTTACCTTATGCTAGACAACGTACTCATTGCATCATTCTATAAGTGAACTTAATTGAATAATTGTCACAGTTCATGTATAGTCCGGAAACCTAAAGTTGATGGCTTAGCTTCCAAAGTCCATATTGGGACTGTTTCTGGCAGAGGTTTGAGCAATGGCTCCTAAAGTTGATGGTAAGGAAGTCAGGGAAAACCTCCAAGAAGGCTGATCCCAAGGCTCAGGCATTGAAGACTGCCAAGGCTGCAGTGAAGTCAGGACAAACCTTCAAGAGGAATCGAAGGCTAGAAACAACAAGACATCAATCGCATTCCACAGGCCAAGGACATTGAAGAATGAAAGGAATCAACCCCAAATACCGGTACCAAGCAAAGATGGACAAATAAACGCAAGCAAAGACGTACTTCATCGTAGAGTCATAAACATAATGAAAGAGTTTAGCGTACTCTCAATGTCTGAGAAACAACAAACCAATTGGTACAGAGATCTAACCACAATTCTAGACACACTACCTATAAATGGTAAGTACTAAGTAGAGCAAACGCTGCAAAACCATATACTCCAAAAGTTTAAAACTAAAGTACTCTGCCTCTCTATTATGCCAATAACGTCAACATCTAAGATCAGCCCTTATTACATAGGAGTATGAATTACTTGCAGCCGAGATCATCATCTAGTTCAGGTTGCTCTCCATGTAAGCAATATCCTTATCAATTACACTTTTGTTCATTTGGTTCTCGATTTTGTGTGCCCTCTTATGGTGCTGCTCCAGTCCCTTCTTAAAATCAAAATAATTCTCCTTGCAGCTCAAACAAGCAAACTTTTTTTTTTAAAAAGAACTTTTTATTAATAACTCACACACCCTACATATGTCAATGAGATTTGAACTCATGATCTCAAAGCTGGCAGTTAAACAACTTAACCAACCAAGCCACGACTCATATAAGCAAACTTGCGTTATGTTGAATTCCCCTATGGATCTTCATGCCTTCCACAGTTTCAAACACAAGGGTACACCTGGTGCACACAATGGACTCCATCTAAAAACAAAAAACTCAACATCAAAACCAAAACCACTCGCAAATCCAGAAAATACAGAGCACAGTAATACCAACCATCACAATCAAACCAAAATTACATCAGAGAGAATTACAAACTACATGGATGTAAAAATAGACAATTTCCATCCCAATTTCTAAAAAAACAAACAATTTCCATGGTCTCTATCAGTAAATCACTGCATAAAAGACATGAAAGTTTCCGGTTTTCGCCATCGAAACTGAAATCGAACATCATTGTTCTTAGGCTTATATCAACCTATACTACCAGGACAAACACTTTAGCCGACGAAAAAGTTTCGTCGGCCTGTTAGCTTAATTCGTCGGCTAAGATCTCGTCAGCTAAGATTTCGTCGGAAAGAGGTCGTCGGCGATGACTTTAGCCGACGAAAAAAGAAGACGTCGTCGGCTATAGTCCCACAGTTTAGCCGACGAAAAACATGTCGTCGGTTTTTTCCTAGACTTTAGCCAACGAAACAATTAAAATATTCGTCGGCTAAACCTTATAAAAAATTAAAAAATAACTATAGCCGACGAAATATAGTTTATTTCGTCGGCTAAACCTTATAAAAAATTAAAAAATAACTATATCCGACGAAATATACTATATTTCGTCGGCTAAATCTTATAAAAAAATTTAAAAACTAACTATAGCCGACGAAACATGCCATAATTCGTTGGCTAAACCTTATAAAAAAAATAAAAAATACTATAGCCGACGAATATAGTATTTAAATATCGTCGGCTAAAGTTTCTGGTTTTTGAAAAAAAAACTACAGAAACTTTCGGCCACCTCCAATCACCACCAAAATTTGACAGAATCTTCCTCTCAACATTTCGAACAATTTTCTAGAAGAAGTCGAAGCCCAATTCTAAGCCTAAACAGGTGAATTGAATCAAAATATAAAAATTCCCAATTTTAAACCCTAAACACTTCAAATCTTCGATTCTTCTCACACACACCGAATCGAGCTACCAAATTCTAGGGGAATATATAGAACTTAACTTATCCATATATAGAACTCACCAAATGGTGACCTGAGGAAGGAGAAATTCGATCGACACCGAATCCGAACCGGCGGAGTTTTGGAGCTCGATTTATCCCTCAAAATGGCGTCACTCAATGCACCACCTGTCCAGCAATGAAGTAGAGACGACGGCGAAGCTTTTGGGACAAGTGTGGCGGTCTCCGGTGGCTTGACGGCGGAGCTAGGCTGAGAAGAAAATCTGACATTTTTCTGATTTTCTGACTTTTTACCATCCACCTCCGATAAAACTCATATATGAAGAACTTTACCCGATGAAATTCTTTATTTTCGTTGGCTAAACTCTTTTGAAAATTTTGGTTGACCGCCAAAAAATTTTGGTTGAAAATTTTGAAAACTTTAGCTGACGACTTTTCATATATTTTCGTCGGCTAAAGTCCTTTGAAAATTTTCCTCCAAATTTGGTTTACCGCCAAAAAAATTTTGACCTTCGTCGACGACTTTTTTAATATCTCGTCGGCTAAAGTCTATAAATTCACGAAAACGCTCATATCTCCCTCTATATTACGTAGTTTGGTCAAACCTTCCACACGAAAAATTTTCACGTAGATGAGACGCAACCACCTATATAAAAATTTTGAGACATTTACCTTCCGACGATAGGGCTCCCCATAGGGAACAATAACTGTAAATAGGGTTGACCGCTACTATCGGCACCGAGACGTTACCCGATTTACGTGATTTTTGAACCATAGCCGTATTTCACCATTCTGAACACATCTTATTTCACGAGATTTTTGATAATTTTACTTCTTATGTAGAGTTGGTTCACAAAGTTGTATAACCTACTAAACAAGTTATACAACATTAGTAGACACGTTGTGATTCCGATAACTAAAATTCACAAACCAAAATTCAATCGTCAGATATGATCATTATGACGAAAGATGTCTATGGTAAAAAATTCAACTGGATCCGACAAAGTTAAGGGCTCGATCGAAACGGTCAACCATAATCCATCTTCACTTATCACACGAAAACGCTCATATCTCCCTCTATATTACGTAGTTTGGTCAAACCTTCCACACAAAAAACTCTCACATAAATGAGACGCAACTGGCCATATAAAATTTTGAGACATTTATCTTCCGACGATAGGGCTCCCCATAGGGAATAATAACGGTAAATAGTAGACACGTGATTCCGATGACTAAAATTTACAAACCAAAATTCGACCGTCAGATATGATCATTATGACGAAAGATGTCTATGGTAAAAAATTCAACTGGATTCGACAACGTTAAGGGCTCGATCGAAACGGTCAACTCTAATCGGAAATAAGAAAACTGCATTTTGAAGCCTTAAACGGACTCGGATGGCCAAAAAGACCCATATGTCATGGCATAGTAATGAGTTTGACTCGTAGGGCCGTTACGCTTCTGGAAAGGTATCACAATAGTCAATCGGACACCAAACGCCAAATCTGCAGCATAGTGAATAATAAGTGTAAATTGCATTGACCGCAACTATCGGCACCGAGACTTTACCGGAATACCCTGATTTTTCAATCGTAGACGTATTTCACCATTCTTGTCATATCTTATTTCACAACTTCTTTACGTTTGAAGGTTCTACGTATAGTTTTTTTTTCCCAGATGAGTTGTTGTCCAGATTTGCAAATATAAGGCACTTTAGCTGACGAAATTATATTTTTCGTCGGCTAAACTTTTAAAAATTTCGTCGGCTAAAGTTCACAGACTATAGCCGACGAAAAAAATTATTCAGACGACGAAATTAAAATTTCGTCGGCTAAAGTTGACCATAGCCAACGAAAATTTTAAATTAGCCGACGAAAAAATAATTCGTCGGCCTGGTTTTTTTATTTTCGTCGGCTAAAACCTTTCTTCTAGTAAGTGAAAAAAAAAAAATATCTACTTCAGTTGTACTACTAAATCGATTCAACAAACGAAATCGAACACCTGATTTGGCTAAATGCAGTAGTAACTTCATCACCGGAAACCATGAAAACCAGCAAAAAAATTAGAAATGCAGTAAGAAAAATTACTTGCTTTAAGAATTACAAGAGCTAACTTGGGTGATTTTTGGTCTGTGAGAGCAAGAAGATTAAGAACGAGTTGCTAAATTGGAGAGAGTGAGATTGAGAGCAAATTGAGCTGGGAAAAACGTGAAGCGTAAGTGCGTAACCGTCTCAGGTGCTTCGTTTTATTACATCTTAAAACAAAGAAACTACCCCCGTATGGCTGTCTCCAAGAAAGACAGGAAGGAAACCATTAGGACACGTGGCCTGATTTGGGTCGTTTCGCGTAAAACGTTCTAAATTATGTTATTTGAACCATTTACTTTTACCCTATTTCTTTTGTTTTATAAATAGGAAACTAACATTCATTCAAAAATAAATAAAAAATGGAAACTAACATAAATGAGGTACAAGAAAGTTCACAAAATTGTCTCTTCTAATTTGTATTCTACATACGTGACAAGTTTTAAAACGATCCATGATATTTTCTGAATATGATATCTTAAACTATTATTTTTCGTTACAAAAACGCCCATAAAAACGAAACAAAATACTAACCAAGGAACAAAAAAGTAGTCATATCTCCTGACTCGAGCAACACTGCATCTATATCATCCAAGTAAGCAGCAGCCAGGAACCAGCCATAATATTAGATTCAAGATCGTCTTAATTAGTTTTATGTACATGTCATCAGTTTTGATATCCGTAAGGATCAAAATTATGTTCTTTGAAGTGGTCTTTGGTACCATAACAAGACAACGATTGTGATACATGAATATGATGATGAACTTGCTCATGTGCAATCCTATAATTTGAGAGAGAAGCTTTGAGGAGACCATCCTTAAGAGCACAAAACTCAACAACAAAAACACTAGTCTTTCCATTTTGACATCGAGTTTACTTTTTATTATGTTTGTATTCAATTATGATATCTTAGAGACGCTCAGACTCATCCTACAAATCAATCATCGTTTAAACTACATGTAAAGTAAGTTTAACCTATCAGAGGTATCGAGCAAATAGAGTGAATGAAAGTTATGAAGTGAACGTTCAATTCATTGTTTCATGAAGAAAGTCTAACTGCACTAACCACTTTTACAAATTAAGCATCAAACTTCTACAAATAGTAAATATAAGTTATGTAGTGACCATCCTTAAGAGCACAACACTCAACGACAAAAATACTAGCTTTTCCATTTTGACATCTAGTTTTTACTTTTTATTATGTCATGAAAATGAGTATAATCGGTAATGAAAACATGGATCTAAAGCTTAAATTGAGTAAACTAGAAGGAAAACCTACTTTATTTGGACTAATAGATCAATTCAAGCATCGTTGATTAACCTAAATACATGCAGTGATAACTTCATCATCCGAATTGTTGAAACAAGTATAATCGGAAATGCAACATGGATCTAAAGCTTAAAATGAGCACACCAAAAGGAAAACCTACTTCATTATGACTACTAGATCGGTTCAAGCTTCGAATTTTAACACTTGATTAACCTAATCCAGTACTAATTCATCATTACAAACCATTAAACAAGCAAAAAAAATCAGAAAATGCAGTAAGAAAGGACTTGTTTTAAGAATTAGAGAGGTAACTCGAGATCTCCTTGAGGGATTTTTTGGTGTGTGAGAGCTTGAAAATCACGAACAAGTTGCCAAAATTGGAGAGAGTAGAGAGCGATGTGAGCACCTTAAGCTGGAAAAGCGTGAAGAGTAACTGTCTCTGGCGCCTATGCCTTCGTTTTATTACATCTCCAAATGACGAAACTACCCCTGTATACAACCGTCTCCAAGAAAGACAGTGAAGCAAACCATTGGGACACATGTCCTCAATTGGCTCGTTTCGCTTAGAACATTCTGCATTCCGTTATTTTAACAAAACTACAAAAACTTTTGGAAATTCTAGAGTACCCACCAATTTTCTATACCGTGGTTTTTTTGATTTTTTTTTTACAAACATAAGACATTTGGTTAAAACTTTTGTAATAAATATCCATATGTTGTAATTACGAAGTGTGAACCAAATTTACATATGTATGACCTCTTTTACAAAATTGAGGACGAATGTGTTGTCGAATTGTAAATTTTCATATTTGGACCAAATAGACCATTTGTCCTCGTTCACGTAATATGGTTCTTGGTTTTATAATTGAGTTGTGTTTTTTGTATTGAGAAAATAATTACATCTTTCACAATGCTTTTACAAACACAAGAACATTTGGTTGAAAATTTTATAATAAAATGTTCATATGTTGTAATTACGAGGTCTGGACCAAAATTACAGATTTATGACCCCTTTTACAAAATTGAGGACGAATGTGTTGTCGAGATAGTAAATTTTCAGATTTAGACCGAATAGACCATTTGTCCTCATTCATGTAATATAGTTCTCGGTTTTGTAATTGAGTGATGTATTTTGTATTGAGAAAATAATAACATTTTTCACAACTCTTTTACAAACAGATAAAGACATTTCATTGAAATTTTTGTAATAAATGTTCAAATGTTGTAATTACGAGGTATGAACCAGATTTACAAATTTGTGACCCGTTTTACAAAATTGAAAACGAATGTGTTGTCGAAATTGTAAATTTTCAAATTTGGACTAAATAGATCATTTGTCCTCGTTCATGTAATCATTTGTTCTCGTTCATGTAATATGGTTCTTGGTTTTGTAATTGGGCGTTGTTTTTTGTATTAAGAAAATAATTACATTTTTCATAACGCTTTAACAAAGATAAAGACATTTGGTTGAAACTTATGTAATAAATGTTTATATCTTGTAATTACGAAATCTGAGCGAAATTTACGTCTTCTGAACGAATTTACTTATATTTGTGTAATGAGAAATTTTAAATACACACCCCTAATCTCTTAATACACACCTCTATTATTTTATGTTTCTATTAAGATTTTATAGGTAAGCTAAATGACCAAAACAACATCTATTATTAAAAAAAAAAAATTCACACTAGAAGTATTCTTTTCAATCTTTTACCCTAAAATTGTCGAAAACACGTTTTCTCCCCTAACCCCAACTCTTATGCACGATTCATTTGGGTTGTCTTTTTTTTTTATATATATATTTTTTTTATCTGTATCAGCTTTATTTTGATCTTGCATATCATATTGTCATGTACTACATCTTTATCATGACATGTTTTATCAATAACTAAATAGCTATGTTTAGTAGCTACTGTACTTCTACAGTTCTACTAGCTTGTGAATTTTGAAAACTTGTATTGGTGATTTGGAGTTGGGATATAACAATAATCATTTGATTATAAATTGAACAATGATAGCCAAAAATTTCTAACAAAAATTAGACGAAATAATATGTAAAAAGAGACACCAAATAGTACATATATTAATTATATTAAATAATAGAATAATTTCATAAATTAAGGACATTTTAGGTAGTTTAGGATGTGTATTAAGTATAATACTGAAATAAAAAACTTGATAGATGGTGTATTAAGCAAGGGTGTGTATTAAGATATTAGGGGTGTGTATTTAAAATTTCTCTTGTGTAATTGTGTTGTTAAGTTTGTAAAATAAAAAAATAAAGATGCCACATGTCAGAATCTAAATGGGTAAATAAAAAGAAAAATATGTATTTGGTATTGGTGGGTATGCTAGCTTGTCTCCTAACTTTTACTTTCATCACCCTATTTGTTTTGTTTTAATATTCATTTAAAAGTAAATAAAAAATGGAAACTAAAATAAATGAGGTACAAGAAAGTTGACATTCTGCTCAGTCCTCTTACACCCGGCAAAATTTTAACACGATCCATATTATTTTCTAAATATAATATCTGAAACTACTATTTTTCGTTACAAAAACGCCTATAGAAACAAAACAAAACACTAATCAAGGAACAAAAGAGTAGCCATATCTCCACACCATCTATGTCATCCAAGTAAGCAGCAACTAGGATCCAGCCAAGATATCAAATTCAAGATCAGGTAAAATTAGTTCTATGTCATCAGTTTTGATTTCCGTAAGGATTAAAATCGTGTTCTTTGGGGCGGTCCTTGGTACCATAACAAAACACCGATTGTGATACAGGAATATAATGATAGGCTTGCTCATGTGCAATCCTACAATTTCAGAGAGAAGCTTTGAGGAGACCTTCCTTAAGAGCACAACACTCAACGATAGAATTACTAGCCTTTCCATTTTGACATCGAGTTTTTACGTTTTATTATGTTTGTATTCAATTCATAAAACGATCTATGTTATTTTCTAAATATGATACCTTAAACTACTTTGCACTCAGACACTCAGACTCATCTTATAGATCAATCATCGTTTAAACTATATGTAAAGTAAATTGATGTTGGTGCCAATGTATTTTTATCATGTACTTTCTCTCTTGGTTTTCTACTGTTCTAGTTTTCAATGTTTTGTAGCAAGTCTCTAAGCTTTGTATAATTTCTTTTCAAGGCTTGGTTTGATGTAGTCACTAGCCTTATTATACTCTTTTCTTTTATCTTATCAATAAATTTTCGGGTTAGGACGATGTTAGTCCTATACCCGCTTACCCAAAAAAAAATAAAAAATAAAAAATAAACCTATCAGAAGTCGGGCAAATAGAGTGAATGAAATTGTTTCATGAAGAAAGTCTAACTCCACTAACCACTTTTACAAGTTAAGCATCAAACTTCTGCAAATAGATTGAATATAAGCTATGTAGTGAAGTTCAATTCATTATTTCATGAACAAAGTCTAACTTCACTAACCAATTTTACAAATGAAAGCATCTTCAATTCAACAAATAATAGATAATCAACAATGTGCAACATATCAATACCAAACAAGCATGTACCAACTAGAAGTATCCAAGCTTGGCGAATGACGTAATTTAACTTCTCTATTGCTGCAAGGATCTCTAATCATCTTGTAGCTCGACC
This sequence comes from Fragaria vesca subsp. vesca, assembly GCF_000184155.1. NCBI lineage: Eukaryota > Viridiplantae > Streptophyta > Magnoliopsida > Rosales > Rosaceae > Fragaria > Fragaria vesca. The sequence continues at coordinate 1,392,676 of NC_020496.1, read as the reverse complement.
TTTCAAGGCGAATAGCCTGATCAATGCGATGAAGGTTTCGTGGAGAGGATGAAGCCCCGAGCTCAGCTCCCTTCTCAACGTTTGCATTTAAAGTAATTTTAATTTCACACATTCACACACTTTCACACACAATTTCAATTCAATCTTTCTGAATTCAAAGACATTTATAGTGAAGCAGAAATGAAGTGAAAAAAAATTACCGCGTCACCTTTTAAGGCGTGAGCAACGACCAATCCGTGAAAGAAGTGAGGGCCGGGGCCCGGCGGCGACCATGTCATAGATGAGGTCGGACACACCGACGGCGTCGCGGTTGCGGGCGCGGGACATGAGCTTTTCCATGAAGGTGAAGCGGAGGCTCTTCTTGACAGCGGAGGAGGAGGAAGTGGATGAGTCATCGTCGCCGCGCTTGGGGTGGCGCTTCTTGCGGCGGGTCCGCTTCTCGGGGGCGGAGGCATGGACATTTAGGGAAACGGCGTCGTTTTGGTGGTGGAATTTGGAAGGGAAGGTTGGGAGGGAGAGGAAGAGAGTGGACATTTGGAGTGCATAGAGAGTCGGATAAGGCGGGTTTCCTTTTTTTTTTTCTGCTCAAAACTGCTGAGCGGGAGAGAGAAAGAGAGGGTTTAACCTATTTTTGTGTTTTTTCTTTTTCTTTTTTCGGACAAAGGGGTTTAACGGTTTTCAATTTTTGGGGGTTTGGGGCTTTTTTGGGCTTCTAAAATATGACACCGATTCAGTTCTCAATTAGACTTGATAGTACGGAGAGAGCGTTTTTAAGGAGTGATGCAAATAGCGGATAGTTTTGATGTTTGCATTACATGTTAACTTGGAAAGATAAACGTACTCTAGATTATATTCCTTTTGTAACAGGCTATTGTGGATTCACCAACCGAAGACTGATGTAACAATGCGGCTTATATGTGGATGAGTACCAAAGGAAAGGGAAAAAGTTATACGGAATGGATCTGATGATCAGAAATGAAAGTAAACTAGTGTATATGGACGAATGTACTTATAGAATGAGAGGATAATTTTATTATTTTCTTTGCTATTACATAGTTGATTCACGAGCAAAGTTATGTAATTGATCAATAGAAAAAATTCATGACACAAGTATACCATGAACTGATTAATCACACATCTTGCTGATCTATCTCACCATCTTTCGCTCACTCATTGACTGTCTCTAGTTATTGTCTAGTTTCTGAAGAATGGATGTAACATATTCGGTTGTTAGAGGCTTTTCATAACAAGAATCTGCACCGGCTTCATTGAATACTTGTTTTGCAAATTCAAGATCACGAGAAGTAACACCAACAATAAGGCCTTCAAAACCCATTGCTCGTAGTTCCTTTGTTGCCTATAACATTCGAATTACATCATTAAAACACACCACACATAACAAATAAATAGAACAAGCCTCGAGTTAAGTTTATGATGACAAACCTCGAGTCCATTCATAATAGGCATCTCCATATCCATAAGAACAACATCAAATCTAGCTCCCGAGCGATATAGATCGATTGCTTCCTTTCCATTCCCTGCAACTAGACTTTCGCATTTGAACCGTTTTAGGAGCATACGGTGGCGCATCTGAGTGACACGGTCATCCTCCGCTATGAGAGCATATATTTTCTTTTCTCCGTCGACCATGTTTTGCTGCTCAAACTTCTGTAATTACATGAAAAACCAAATATCACATTAGTTAAATGAAAAATGATGTGGCATATATTGACAATACAAGAAACCAAAGCATTTTGAATCACCTTAATGGCTGAAAAATGGCAAGATGAGAATATTTTTTATGTCTGTATGCTCAGACAAGGCTTGTATATACATGCAGGAAATCAAAGTTCGAGAGACTAGGTTGCAACTTTTGTGTGTGTGTAATGATTCTATAAAATCCACTTTCATTTTTGTTTTTTAACTTTCTTAGTAAAGAATGTTGCGCTGTCGAGCGGCGTCCATAGGTCAAGAATGGAGATACAACAAGAAACAAAAAGATAAAATCTTAAACTTTTCTTTTTAGATTACAAATTATATCATTCATGTCGTTTGCTTGCATTTTCATATGGACAATATCCGGCTTACCAGCTCATGAAATTTATTTTCGATTATATGTTTCTGAAAAGCATCTCATTTTTAGATTCGTAAGCACATCATATATGGACGTGTTTAAACTATATCCGATCTGACAGTGGTCATAATATACAAGAAATTCAAATAATCAAATTTACTATGTTTGCAAACTTTGCATACAAAAGTCTATAGAAAAACAAAAGTTACATATGTATATATAATCTGTGTAACTATACAAATTGAATCATCAGGTCATGATCATCAACACAATTTAGAGATTATGTTAGCATGAACATATTATGAAATTAAGATTACATTCGATTCATACTAATGGCAAATTAAGTTTGCTTCTTATTATTACACTCCGATCACATACTGCGGTCAATTGAAAAATATATACAGTTTGTAAACACGAGTAAAAGTTTCTTTTCCTCGATCTTCTTTTGTTTGCAAATAATTAAACCGAAATGTTTCCAATATATATGTAAAAAAGTGATGAGAATTGATCATACGGGTAAACCATTTATCGCAATGCATGGAAACTGAAATTACACAACTTGACTAGCTAGGTTTACTTTTATGGAGATAGTAAATTACAACTTGAAATTATTACACATGCATATAATTTGTTCGTGAAATTGAAGTAGTAAAAATTCCTTGATTTGATCGATGATTAGGTAGCAGAGTCCAAGGCCATGATTGTGCTGAGATTCATGGGACTCATGTAGCGGATGGAGCCAGTAATCATCTGCTGCACAATAATTCTATTAGCCTTTTCAGATGGGTGGAAGGCATCCCAAAACGCATAGAGAGCTCTGTTAGGGCACAAGTTGGACAGAAATGTGCAGAGACCAACTCCATTATAGGGTCCTTGCCCGCAACACGCGACCTTGGAATTAGTAAACCCTAACCATGATACATGAACGATTGAGTTAATTTAAGAAATAAATTTACGTCTAGATTAACTATGTGACTAGGTAAATATATACCAAATGCTCGAGGGTTGTTGATGAAATCCAAATGCATTTGTCCATTATTTGCAGAGATGAAAACGTCTTTCCCGAGTTTCTTGTTGAGTCCCTTCAACATTTTATCGAGTTGCGGATTGTATAAGGCACCGGCTCGTTGAACTTCAGCTGAACATCCACCGTTGGTGGCTCTAGTCGCCAATTCTCCGGGAACACATCCCATTGCTCCGGTACCGGTCACCAGAATCCTACATGGTCCTAGCTTATACAAGTTCTGCCCATCCAAATTCAATTAATTATCGACTAAATTACATATCATACTAGCATGCATGCAAGCAGCAAATAGTTTTGACGTATTAATTAGGTGCTTATATATTGCTTAATTACCATCAAAAGCTTCTCGTACTCGGAGATGAGATAACTGACATATCTTGGGAGAGGAAGTTGGCGAGATCGGGCGGAGGAAGGGCCCAAATAGTAGTTGTTGACGAAATCGTTGCCGCCGACGGTGATGAGGACGAGGGATTGCTCTATGAGTCTTTTGGTTTGGTCACGTCCGATTAGAGCTTGCACTCTTCTCTGGTAATCTCGAAAGTACGCTAGTTGTGTAGGCATTCGGAGTATATTTAGCTGCAACCACAACCATGTATATATATATCGACGAAATCAATTTAGCGTTAGGGTTTAGGGTTAAGTGGTTTTATTGAAGCATGTCTCTGCGTCTTTGATTAGTAGTTTAGAAGTCACTTACAAACTGAAATCCGGTGTCATTGAGAATTCCAACCCCAGCTGAAGCGAAGTTGGCACCAATAAGCAGCCTTCTTCCATTTAGCTGCGGACTCAAGTATGGCAATGGCGGTTCAGGTGACCCAATTTTCTGACCTGATCATGATCATGCGAGTTGTGTGAACATAGGCAATGTACGTACCATCTATATATTAACTAAAAATTACCGACTAATTAATTAAGTAATGTTTGAGAGACTCAACTGATGATGTCCGCAATGTTAAGGCCATTGGAGAATCGGCCGGAGGGCCGGTGCGTCGGAGAATCAATGCCGTAGGGGTAAGCGTCGGCACGAGCAGTGGTGATCAAATAGTTGTTGTTGCCGTTATCGACCAGTGAATCACCAAAAACAAAGAAAGCTCGAGCCGCTTCCGCTTGAGGAGCAAGGTAAATGGTTCCCAACAATGCCAGAAAGATCAGACGACATATTGTAATCACTGAATTTGATGATGAAGAGGTGGCCATTAATTGGATCATATAAACTAAATTTGTATAAACCAGTACCCCAATTAGTACTATTATCTAGGTACGTACCGCATAGAATCTGTATGAACAAGTTTTCTGAGGGATCAGAAACCTTTATATATAGAGCTTCTGCCTTGAATCATAGGTTCCTGGCTTCAATTCCACCGCAAGTAATTATATGGAATCAATTATAATCGAACGGTATAGTAGCTAGCCTGGAATTTATATATGAAGGTTGAAACCTCTGGCACCCAACCAGAGATGCATGAGGAGAAGAAGGTATAACTAAACTTATAGATGGCATCATGTGAATTTCATAATTAAATGTCTGGGGTTAGATCCATCATTTATGTACAAATTAACCCTAGCTAACAACAACCTAAAAGTTTCTACCCACCGCCCCCAAAACTCATCTGCCTAACTAACTGCTACCTACAGCTCAGTAGTAAGTAATATTACTTCCTTCGTATGAGAAAGAAATTACTAGAGGTAATTAAATTGGCCATATATGTACAACTACAAACCAGAGTACGAGAGTAAATTGGTAAAGTAAGTCGTTCATGAATTCCCTGCAAAATTAGAGTTCCAGCAACTGATCGACTGTACGTGCCTAAACTTGTAGGCTGTAATTGTATGAAGCTTTGGAATGCAACTTGCTTAGAAAAGGTAATTCTGATCAGCCTACAACAACGCCACCACGGACTCGATACACACAAATTTATAGAGCGAATTTATGGTTCAACATCAGAAGTATATGAATATTCTCACTATCTATTAGGTTACCTTTTTAAGTCTTCAAGTCACAAAAAAGTCGAACTGATATACGAATTCACATGATACTTGTCGGGATCCTATATGTACAAAATCATCTAGCTAGGTCATTACAAAAACTAATTAAACAGTGGAAACGATCAACAAGACAACAACGATCTCTACGTCAATGCTTAGGGACGGAGCTAGGATTTTGAAATAGATTTGGCTAATTTTCACTTGATAAAAATTTCAAAGTATATGAATGTAAGTAAACTAAACTTGGGAAGGCTAAGGTATATATATATGTTGATACCTCTCTTATGAGATCATTGTTTTTTTCATTTATTTATTGAAAAAATTACATATAGGACATGACCAAATTTAAAAACACAAAAACCCCACTTTTAATATTTTCTGTACAAATTAGGACATAAGCCCAGACCCAAACTAATGATACCAGATCTAATCTAGACTTTCATAAGAAAAATGACTAAAATACCCCTTTTTCAAATAAATTTACATAAAATGACAAGGCAGTAGCACGTCTCTCGTCGACACGGTAGTAGCACATTCCTACATGGCAGTAGCACATATCTCGTTGACACGGCAGTAGCACGTCTCCGGTCGACACGGTAGTACATAGCACGTCTCTCGTTGACACAGTAGTAGCACGGCTCCGGTCAATACGGCAGTAGCACGTCTCCGATCGACACGGCAGTAGCACGTATTATGTCGACACGGCAGTAGCATGTCTCTCGTTGACACGACAGTAGCACGTCCATAGTAGCAGTAGAATATGTAGTGAATGATAGTTTGGTAAAATATGTAATGATAGATGACAAGTAAACATTAGTTTGTCCTAATTTATTAATTTTTGTCCTTAAATGTATAAAATAATATGTAAATGATGTATTTATAAACTGAAATTTAGTCATTAATGTTTAAGCATAACTGATTTGCTTAAGCATATATACAAGGTGTAAGTGACCCAACATATCACGTACTTATCAAACCCTAATGTTAAACATGACACGTACTTATCAGACCATAGGTGGCCTAGATAATTAAGATTGGTTTATTACCAATTATTAGATTTTCTCATGTAAAGGAAGCTGCGCTTGAAAGAAAATTAATCTACCAGCAGGTTGATACACAATGCAACAATCAGCTAACACAAGACGTACTAGTGAGTTAAATCAAGACTTTATATATGCTCAAATAAAACATTTGTGTCCTTGAAATAAAGGGACACATCATACATCACCGGTTTTTTGTTTGTTCATGATTAATCATACGTACGTACTAAGCTTCTTCTTTTGTAAGAGTTTGCCTAGCTAGCATTTCCTTTTTTCACTCTAAGAGCAGCAACAATATTGTACGTTGTAATCAATTAGCATATGGTAATCAAACTATATATTAACACTATGTGGGTACGTAATGTATTAATTTAATGTGGTTCCTACTCTCTAGCTACTTTTATTTTTATTGATTTGTACTCCTAACATGTGCTTCTAAATCAATCAATCATATTTTGTTGGTGTGGTAGTAGAACAAGATTGTAAGAACTACAGAACAAGCATTTCATAGTGTCTTTGAATTGAGTTGAGATTTTTCACCGACTTGGGGGTGACCAATTAGATCTTTGATGCATGTACGTGCGTCTGTTACAATGTGTATCAGAAAATTTGGCATAGGGAATTGTATTGCTTGCTCATCCATTCAATTCATCAAATATCAACTCGAAAATAATCAATCATCAGTACCTGACATTCCAGTAGTAATAATCCAGCATACAAAGTTACAAACACATGAATAATGATAGCTACTAGCTGGTATAGTATAGCACTTGTTTATAGTGAAAATGAAAACTCATAGAGATGTACGTAGTCTGAAATGGAAAATAAATGATGTTTAGGTCCTGGAATCCAAAGCCAAAATGGTGCTGAGGTTCATGGGGCTCATGTACTCGGTTCCACCGTTCAGAATTGCCTGAACAACGTACCGGTTCGCCCTTTCCGATGGATGAAATGCATCCCAGAAAGCATATAGGTCTCTGTCCGGGCACACGTTGGACAATGCAGTGCACAATCCCAGCCCATTGTAAGGTCCTTGCCCGCAGCAGGCAATTTTCGATGTCGTAAATCCTGCACAAATCAGTGATATATCGCATAATGAACAACATAATGAAGTATGGTTTAGAAAACAGTAGCAATCGATTACACTAGTGATCGATTGCTTCACGTACCATATGCTTGAGGGTTAGACACGAAGTCGTAGTGACTGAGCTGAGTGTTGGCAGCAATGAAGATATCGGCACCTAATTCACTGTTGACTTCACGTATCATCTGAGTAAGTTGTGGGTTAAAGAGACTTGCAGCTCTTTGCAGCTCGGGTGCGCATTGACCATTAGTACTTCTCATGGCCAACTCGGCTGGAACACACCCTAATGGTCCTGTACCTGTCACCAAAACCCTTCGCCCTCCAAGATCGTATAGCCTCTGAAAAAGGAGCAGTACTGCATGTTATCACTTATTGCAAGTCATAAACTCAATTGGTCCACAGCTCCACATTATTTGATCAAGTGGTAAGTAAAGTTGGTAGAAGCCCCAACCGAAAACATTACTGAGCTAAACAAAAGCAATTCCAGAACAGTGCTGAGTCAAACAAAAGTATGTTGGTTTTAGAGAAGCTGGTTACCAGAAGAAGCTTTCTGAACTCGGAAATGAGGTATTCGACATATTCTGGAAGAGGATATTGACGAGATCTAGCAGAGAAAGGAACCAAGTAGTAGTTGTTGACGAAATCATTGCCGCCAACAGTCAAGAGAATAAGTGCATCGTTCACAAGTTGCTGCGCCTGTTCAGGTCCGATAAGGGCACTCAACCTTTGCTGGTATTGTTCAAAGTACTCATATTGCCTGAACATTCTGATTATGTTTATCTGCAAAATCAATTACTCTTTGATCATCAAGGTTTGTCTCGCCTTGCTTCTAGAATTGCCAGAAGAACTTTTGTGAACGCTACTCTATGTGTGTTTCTAACAATAGCGCTTTCAACAATATGAATATAACTAAGTCATAACAATTTGGTCATCAAGTAGATTATAAAACTTACAAACTGAACTCCGGTGTCATTGAGGATTCCGATGCCAGCAGAAGCAAAGTTGGCACCAACAAGTAGCTTTTCTCCATTGAGCTCCGGACTCAAGTAAGGCAATGTGGCTTCTGCTCCAAGTGCTTGACCTATTACATATATAACACAATCAGTCAACAACTCCAATTAATCAAATATATATATATATATATAAAGAAATTAAAGTTCAACAGAATTAGTAGTAAACTCAACTGATGAAATCAGGGATGTTGTAGCCATTGGAGAAACGACCCGTTGCTCGACCAGTTGGATAGTCAATGCCATAAGGAGGAGCATCGGCACGAGCCTGAGTTGCTAAGTAATTGTTGTTGCCATTGTCGACCAATGAGTCTCCGAACACGAAGAAGGCACGAGCCTCGACCTGCTGGGGGATCATGAAGCTCCCCAATGCAGTGAGGGCTAGACTGAAAACCAGCACCAGTGAGCTAGCCATGTGTAGCAAGCTTGCTAGCTTGTTTTTGAAGATGGAATCTTAGATACTCAAACAAGTTTAAGCAACTTATGTGTTGGAATGAAGAACGATAGGGTCTTATATACAGGTACGTAGGGTTCTTATCAAATGGAGTAAAACAAGGACCACTTGAATAATGGGTAGCTGTGTAATGGCTATAGTGTTATATCTGTAATGATGTCTTCCAGTACATGATTTTCAACAAAATGAAAAAAAAAAAAAAAAAACGAACAGACGCACAGATAATGCGACCTCATGTCCTCACCTTATGTGTTGGAAACACTTAGGGCTATTTTTTTGGGTTTCAATTTTGTTAACGTTATTAGAATATATGTATGATAATGCGACGTGGATAACCGAATCAAAATATTGTATATTAGTTGCTCGATTCACTTGCATCTTGGTGTGTAGAAGAATTTTTGATCTTACAGTACATGATTTTCAACAAAATGAAAAAAAAAAAAAAAAAACGACAGACGCACAGATATGCACACTTCATTTCCAGTAGTGATCAAATGGAGTACTGAAGTGGCCGGTTTCTAATTTTTTAATTTTTATCACTGCAATGTCACAACTCAAAGGCCAGCAAAATCAATCTAATTAGTATGATTTGGTGGCAGTCTTGGCCTTATTATGGGTAAGGTTCAAAGTAATTAACCTTACTAATTTGTCGATTGATCAAACGTTTACCATGCAGGATGACTACTTATATATGATGAAGACGATGAAGACAACCTTTAGGATTTGGATCCTAATTTGCTGTATGTTCTTGCAGCTCAACTTCATACATATGTTTAAATCCATGTTTAAGTTTCTATATATCTCGCAACACAAAATAGAGGATCTGGGTTCATTTTTGGTGTTAATTAGCTAGCTAGTGTTCTTGTTTATCAGCACCCTATGCATATGGGACAGATCCATTTCCAAGTATCTGCATATGTTTCCCAATTACTTCAGCCTTAAATGTATCATTATTTTAGTCAATAAAGTTTGTGGAGCTAGGTTTGATTGCAAACCAACTACTCTTACAGCTTATAAATTTGCTGCTATTCCTATTTTTAGTGTATTATATATGGTTTTGAATAGTTAGTTGCCTTCTTTCAAAAAACAAGAATAATTAGTTGCCTTGATTGGAATTATAACAGAAACCATACTTGAGTACTGGAACACCAGCCGATCGAGAAAATTCAAAAGCATATGGCTGTGAATGCTTAATATCAGTTTCTTAGTTGAGAAATTATTCTTCTTCTTCTTCCCTTTGTTCTGAAAGGGGGAAAAATAGTTATAGCTAGAATATACCAAACTAGATAGCATTGAATTTGGGGGACCAAGCAAATTTATACATCTTCAAAATTTCTGGACCAGAAGAACTGGATCCAGAGCAATAGGATAAATAGGTTGCAGAGGAGCCTTTATATTTAACCAACTACGTACTGGACAACAATATTATTTAAAAAGTTTTGAGTGTTCCAAGTTACAAGCTTCATTGGAATTTCCAGATCGATGTAGAGGCATGTTGTCAAGTTTTCGACCCTTTTTTTTCTTGACCGAATTTGGAGGCTCTTAAATTTTCACAACGCTAATTGGAGAGCATGCATCTGATTTAATTGTAACTCATGTCCTTTAATCGCTCACTGCATGCAGCTGGTATATATACAGGACCGGACCTGAGATTTGAAGACCTGAGGAGAATTCGATATAGCGTTTAGCTTCATATGATCGATAATTCGATAAGACAATTACCCATATATTACTAGTTAATTAAGAGTTCAACTAATTGAGCAGAATTGGTTCTGATTAATTGAGGACCGCAGCTGCATTAGCAGCATATTTAATTACTTTGTCTTGGTTAACTTTGGTAGGAGATTTCAATAAGTCTCTCATGAGGTTCAACTGCAACAATGTAGGTACATCGACATTAAGATATATGGATCTATATATGACGTTTAGAGCCTAGCTAGGGTTGATCTGATCGCTTAATATATTGGACGTGATACTTTCGACTCAAAATATGATTTATGTTAAAGGATATGACGTTTCAGGGTTTAGGGTTTTATGATCATTTCCGATCTAATTAAGACCGACTGACCAAGTAATGAACGCGGCCGTCCGTAAATGAAAATGAAATGCATTGTGACCAGATAACTAGGGTTCATCATAAACAATGGCCAATTTGTACAGTAGGTCTTCTTAAGCAGGCTTGTATAGATAATTTGTACTGCTAGCTAGTATCATTGTTGTGCTTCATTTCTTGGAAGAGGGAACATGCAACATATTTGGAGGCTAAGTTAATGGCAATTTAGTTGGAGGCTCTGATGGCTACACACTCAAACTGCATCTGTACTAAGGCTAGGGATTATTGGTGTGCTTCATTTCTTGGAAGAGGCCAGGGAACATGCAACGTATTTGGAGGCTAAGTTAATGGCAATTTAGTTGGAGGCTCTGATGTCTACTCACTCAAACTGCATCAGTACTAACTGGACCATAACAAAGGTAAGACTAGGGTGTGTTAATGCATGTGATACATCAACTTTGTCCTCAAGTTATAAACACAATGCATTTGAGGACTTATTTTACAACTTTATGACAAAGTTGATATATCACATGCATTAACACGTTATAGAATTTTCTCTATAGCAATATATTTCAGAAATACTCATATAGAGTATGCATTTCTTTAATTTGTCATTGCATTCTGCCCATGCTCAGCTGTAAGAATCACGAACTCCTAATTTTCCAATTAGCTTTTGGCCCATCATTTGACTGATATAGGAAAATCTGTGTGCCACTGAAGTAGTTGCTCTCATATATCTTGTGTATGGGATCGGAGCTAAGAGATTAGGCCCTAATAACGTCGATTAAAAAAGAATTTGGTTTCTCTACTTGGATTTATGTTACTTGGATTTACTTGGATAACTTCTAACCATTTAATTGAGTACAATCTAAAACCGCCATATCATTCTTATGTCATCTTTACTCTATTTAATGGTTATAAGACATCCAAGAAAATCCAAACAACTTAAATCCAAGTAGAGAATCCGGATCCATTAAAAAATCGATCAGGTAGCTGTTGTTTGTGCGTTGTGTTTAGAGCTCAGTTGGTCTAGCCGTCTAGGTAGGTACTTAATTTTCTCCTACATATATATGTTGGGTTTGGATTGCAGATTCTCTTTTGTGTTATCGAGCAATTTGTTTCGAATTGCTTTTCCTTGCAATAAAAAGCGTTTTTAAATGTTAATGTAGCACCATTCTAACAAATCGACTCTGTGGCCCAATGGATAAGGCGCTGGTCTACGAAACCAGAGATTCTGGGTTCGATCCCCAGCAGAGTCGTATTATTTTTTAAGTCCTCTGTCTGTCCACCTTTTTTTAATTTTTTTATATATATTCTTTTTTGTTTATTTTCCTTTTAGTACTAGCAGAAGAACTTGATAAAGAGTGGATTAATCAAGTTATCTTCCTTTCAAAAGAGCTAGCTCTTATATATACTTACTGTACGTATTATAAGAATGAGAGACAAAATAATTAACAGAGAAAGAGCTAGCTTGGATTTCATTAGCAAACCAATCAATACAAAATAATTTCCACTAATAATACAGTTTTCCCATGACATATAATAATTGAAAATAATGGCATTACAACTAAAAAAGACACATAGCTAGATTGAAGACATACGTAGGATATTTCATCACAAGCATGCAGGACCCTTGCCTTCAGCTATATAGTTGACTAAGTCCTAGAGTTGTCCAAGGACAACATAGTACTGAGATTCATGGGGTGCATGTACTTATCACTCCCAGTGAGGATTTGCTGCACAATGAGCCTGTTAGCCTTCTCCGAAGGATGGAATGGATCCCAGAACGCATACAAGTCTCGGTTGGGGCACAGGTTCGAAAGGGGTGTGCATAGTCCGATCCCGTTGTAAGGTCCTTGGCCACAACAGGCTATCTTTGATGTTACAAACCCGTAGGCACCAGGGTCACTTATGAAATCCATGTGCATTTCGTTCGAGTTTGAGGCAATGAAGACGTTGGCCCCGATTTCGCTGTTGAGCGAACCGATCATTTGGACTAGCTGCGGGTTGAAGAGCGAGGCGGCGCGTTGGAGCTCGACGGAGCACTCCCCGTTTCGGCTACGCATGGCAAGCTCGGCGGGGACACACCCTAGTGATCCTGTGCCTGTGACCAGGACTTGACGGGCTCCTAGTTCGTACAGCCTCTGCATTGTGAAAGTAACAATATCTCAGTAAGTACGTCGATCGTATAATTCATGTGTTACTTAATATACGTACATATCAGTCAGATCGACATGACTATTCCTACTAATGAACGTTCCTACACATGTGATAATATAATGGTTCAATTATTGCTTGTTTATCTAAGATCATGAACATTCCTAATTACGATCATGAATGTTATACCTACTAATGAATGTTTTGGTCCCCAAAACAATTCAAAGCAAGCAGATATAAACCATAAGTGAAGATTGTGTAATTGACCAAAGCCATGAATGAACATGTCAAATCGCTCGCTGGTCTCACCAACCAAGCAAATCTTTCATAACTCCTTGCTCCCCCTTCAGTCACATCACCATTACGACTCACTCTGTCAGTTACTTTCCTGTGACCGTTCCTCAAGGCAAATATGAATATGGATATAGATGTGGTAGCTCGATCGAATAAGTAAATTGTTAGCTGAGAAACTTATTATTAACCTAGCTAGTTGATTGTTATAATGCAGCTGAAGCAAGAATAGCATCATTAGTACTTAGTGTATACTTACGTTGAGGATTTTGCGATACTCGGAGATGAGGTAGACGACGTAGTCAGGGAGAGAGTATTGGCGAGACCTAGCAGAGTACGGCACCAAGTAGTAGTTGTTCACAAAGTCGTTACCACCAAGTGTTATAAGGACAAGGGCTCCGTTGACGAGGCTTTTAGTCTGATCAGGTCCGATTAGGGCACTCACCCTTGTCTGGTATTGCTCGAAGTACTCCAGTTGCTTAGTGATTCTGATTATGTTAAGCTGCGCGCCAAAAGAAGTAACATTGATCACATTATTAGTCACTACGTACAAAATAGCTATGTGGTATATCATTCACCTTAAGTATTACTTCATGTTTCAGTTTTACGTTAATATAATACTCTTAACTTGGAAACATGCATGAGTCTTTTTTTTTTTTTTTTTGAACAGGAAAACATGCATGAGTCTAACCCTAGAATTGTTGCGACGTGTTATATTTCAGCAAATGACAAGTATTAATTCAGATGCAAAACAATTTTTTGGAGTAAGCTAGGTGGATGGACTTACAAACTGGATTCCAGTGTCATTGAGGATTCCAATCCCAGCAGAAGCAAAGTTGGCACCAACAAGTAGTTTTTCTCCGTTAAGCTGAGGACTCAAGTACGGCAATGTAGGTTCTGACCCAAGTGACTCACCTGAAAACATGCAAGTAGACCAAAGTAATTAACACTTGCACTTCGAAAATCTAGCTAGCATGCATGGCTGCATGAGCTAGAAATCACAAAAATCAAGGACACAGTTGAAATGTAAGTAAGAAACACACTGATGAGGTCTGGTATGTTGAGGCCATTAGAAAACCGGCCGGTTGGTCTGTGAGTCGGGTAATCGATCCCATAAGGGTACGAGTCAGCCCGGGCTGTGGTGATCAAGTAGTCATTGTTGCCATTGTCCACCAGCGAATCTCCGAAAACGAAGAATGCTCGTGCCTCGGCTTGAAAACCAGCACAAGTGACAAGCAGCACCAAAGCAACCCAAGCAGCCGACATTGCGTTTGTATGCATTTTGAAAAACCTGGTTGCAAGAAACTCCTAAACCACCTTGCACAGTTAACTTTGCTCCACTGGTCAGTGAAGTGAAGGAAGCTGTAGATATACATATATATTGCTCATGCTTCAAATGTTTGGCATGGTATTAATGGCGCCTAGGTTAAAAGACTTGGGCCACCATAATAACAGAAGCTGCATAATTCGATCTTCTGGTTGTTGCTGCATTATACTGTGCTTACCCACCAAATTGACAACACTTTCTTCGTATCTGGTTAATAACCTGCATGGCTGCATTAATTGGAAATTGTGATGTGATTTGATAATAATTAATGTATTAATTTTCGAAATTACATGGAGTGAAAAAGGAGGTGAAAATCTGAAGTCTGACATAGATTTTTCAGCTCTGCTCTACCTACTTGTTACAGCTTCAGAAAGCCAACTAATTTTCTTAGGCCCAGCGATACTGATTTCTCTATATGTAAAAGAAATAAAACAAGGAAGCATATATCATCATCATGATCTCATTTTTCGTTCAAATAACTGTTCATCTCTGTGAGCTGTTGTGTCAATTTATGAACAACCAACAACAGCATGTGTATGAGTTAGTATTTTCATCTAACACACACCTACAGTATTACTGGATACAGCAATTACGTACTGAACATACATATATAATTACATCATTTATCTTTCGTTTCTTTCCTTGGTTAGTTGGTTGCTGAATGGCTGCAATCTGTTAATTAAGCACCTCACCCTAGTTTTTGATTACTGTAATTAGTGTTTGATTATTTATTTGTCGAGCTTGCACTTACCAAAACAGACAAAGGTTCTCTTCTGTTCCCATTCCAAATCCTCTAATCCGAGAGCCAAACGAAGCCTAAGAATTATATACAACCGAAACATCCATGGTACATATGCTTAAACTATTAACTGGGAAACAATTTAATCATCTGGTAGTGGCTTACGGTACCCATAAACACATGCATTTATACCAGTGTACAAGTATAAAGGCATGCTCAATATATAATGTAAGCTTGCTAATTTTGCAGTTGACTGAAATCTGCTATATACAGAAGTTATGTAAAGTTGTTAAATACAGATTCAAGCTATCAGTTAGAAAGATGTACAATACATTTTTAGATTTGCCTTATAATGAAGAACTGATCTATACTTGGAAAAAGAGGGAACAGACTAAAGGCAAAGATAAATAAGGCATGTGATCAAAATAAATATGGTGGGGTGAGATTCAACTACTTCAAGAGGCTCTTCATCTACCACCTCAGTGTACATTCAATCAATTTAATTTATGTGAAAGTTCTATATGTCACTTGTATATTAAACAAGATGAGGAGATCTCACCAAAACCCCCAAAATGCTTTATTGTAATAGAACTTATAGAAGCCTTCAATTCCAGATCATTTACATGTCAACATTATAGAAAGAAGGCATAGCTCTCATGAAGGTTTTATCACTTTACGGAATGTATGTGATAGATTTTTCAAGTGTTGGTACGAATGTGATACAATCGTTTTCATTTTCACTTGAGATAAAAACGAGTTTCACTCTATATACAAACGCATTGCACTAGAAGTAGAGCTAGTGCAGACCCATATGTTACAGCTTCATAAAAGAGAAAAACAGTAGTAGCTAGTCATTAAGACTCTGTCTCAGAATCACAACAGAAAGAGAAGAGAAAAGCAGAACCCCCCTTTTTGTTTTTTCGAGTGAAATCGTCAGTTCGCTAGAGCATTTAACTGTCATGCATGCAGCTCCTGCAAAATCCACACCTACACACTTACTCATTCAGTCATTCCCACAGACCAAGAATGATGTTGGATACTAGAAAATAATAAGAATCAGATCAATGTGATGCAGGAAGAGATTCTAACCAAATTCAACAAAGAATTTCGAAAAGAAAGAAGCGTCGTCACATTATGAAGAATGATATGAATATTGGAAATTAGTATTTAAATTGGCTTCTTAATGATGGAATTAATCATAAATTACTCTTTTAGATATATCGAGATTCTTAAGCAAAAGACATATTATGTATGGTGAATCTGATTAGAGCAGATTTTAACTAGAACGTCCGTTTGGAACACATGATATCTTTTCGGAACGGAAATGACGAG
The DNA here is from genome assembly GCF_000184155.1 of Fragaria vesca subsp. vesca. Taxonomy (NCBI): domain Eukaryota; kingdom Viridiplantae; phylum Streptophyta; class Magnoliopsida; order Rosales; family Rosaceae; genus Fragaria; species Fragaria vesca. The sequence goes on along the minus strand of NC_020496.1, from coordinate 1,376,105 downwards.
ATCTATAAGACTCACTTTAGTGACCCCGTCAGATTTAGGCCAAAAGATGTCGTTTTGATATTCTGATTTGGCATTTATTATTGTTTTAAGATTTCTAGTTCCTTTAGGTTTTATTATTTTCTAGTTCTATTCTAAATATGATTTAGTCAGGAGTTAAGGCCTATATAAAGACACCCTCTATGTATTATTCAACAATTTCTCAATCATATTACATATTATCAATTAAACTTAAGAGTTTTATGAGGTTTTTCTTATTTTCTGGTAAATTCCATAGTTCTACCTAAGAGTTTACGCTTGTAAACTTTTCATTTTTTCTAAGACTTAACGCTTGTTAGCCCCCGTATTTCCTGTTCTGTTATAATGTCCGGAGATTTTATGTGCAGCCATCCACAACGCAATAAACTTGCCAATTTGATGATAAGTATTCGATCAAAGGGTTTTTGAAAACAGACATAACGGATCGATATACTGAGCTTATTTATTCACAAGCAAATAATAACCTCATCATTTTGGAAGAAGGAATATTCTAGCTCACATAGTTTTAGACTTTTAGTTTTGTAAGTTATGTGATATATACTTCTGAAAATAAGGTATATATGAGTTGGTGTATACTTTTGTAAGAGATTGAACTCAATTCCAGCTTCTCTTCTGCAACAAATCCTTCACATGGCATAGCTAAATTAGACCGGCAGCCAACTGTACAAGAAACAGACATCTCCCACAGACCCCAGATCGGGATGCCGATCGCGACCATGAATTTGGAACCAATCTCTTCAGGCTCTTCAATTCTCACCAAGTACAACATAGGGTTAATGACTTGGTATATATCCTTTTAATTCTCTTCCCTTTCCACAGTTAATATAGTTGACAGAATGACAGTTACCACTGCTTGCTCCTCACTAGTTTAGTACTACTTTGAGTATTTTCAGTTTTTCACTGCTGCATGGTGCCAGTTTCGGGTGATTCTACCACGTTATACAATATGCATGCTTCGAGTTATTAGTTCGTTCAAATCATGGTGTTTTGTTTTGTCTGATATATATGCCTGGCCTTCAATCAAAGTTTCTGGTAATTAGGCAGATCTGTTTGTCATAATCGATCATGTTCCTGGTCATCTGTACAATTAGCTTTATGATTTTAATTGTGAAAGATGAGTCTGACTAATTGACGCAAGGTTTGGTCCATAAAAGAGAAAAACATGTCACGGCTGCGCAAACAATGTCTGTTGTTTTGATTAATTAAGATAAAGACCAACAAATAGAAGATCATTGGTCACAATAATTAGTGATGTAAAGAGCTACCAAATAGCTTTTGATGATAGTCATGTGTATCTTATAATTGAATCATCAAAGTGAAGAACATAGATTCAAAGTGTTAATTAGAACTTGATTGTGATATGAGTAATCGAACCACTGATTGTGATAGGCAATTAAGTGAAGAGCCACTCTATCAGCGAGCGAGCCCTTCCAATCAAATTGTACACATTTCTAGCCTAAAACACATTTTGCTTATACTAATGAATATTCATCTTTTTGGTCAAGGGCTATATATAAAAGAGAAAAATAATCACATTTTTCCAGCAAAATAAAATCAAGATATATCAGAGAGTATCAGATAGATGAAAACATAACAAAAGGGAAGCCTTCCTAAAGAACCATATAAACCCACAAGGCTAGCTTCTAAACAATTATTCCTACATACGCTCTCCTTATTTTGAAACCTTCATTACAAGTTCCATGGAGCTTCTTTCAAAGAAGCATATTACAACTTACAAATTCATTTCCACCCATCATAACTCCTATATCATTCATCTCTAAGAACTCCCTCTCCCCACAAACCCCAGACCAGTCTGCACTCAGCACAGGATTACTCTCCCACAAGCAATAATCACTTATCTCTCCATTATTATAATCATTATTCCAACCTCGATGCACATCATCACATGAATTATAAGCTTCTTGCTTGATATTGTTGTGCTCTCCACCACCGCCTTTATCATTAGAACTTGAACCTGAACTCGTTTTCGAAGACGTGGAGGCGGAGGAGGATGATTGGTCGGGCAAATTGAGCTTGGCGGAGGAGCCGTAGAGCTTTCGGGCGGCGTCGTCATAAGCCAGCGCTGCCTCCGTGGAAGTGTTGAAAGTGCCTAGCCAGAGCCTAGCACCACGTTTGGGTTCGCGTATTTCCGCCACCCATTTGCCCCAAGTTCTCTGCCTCACTCCTCTGAAAGTGCACGTAGCGTTCTCAGGGCCTCCCTTCCCTTTCATGCAGCCCTTCCTCGACCTTCCCATGTTGGCTTTCTGCGTCACCTTTGCTTCTTGGTCCTCTTCAATGGTCAAACCAAACACGACTTAGTTTTGGGACGACATGCAGGGATGGGATAAGGGGAACGAAATACTTAAGTAGTTGGGAGAGAAGTGGCATGGAAGTGGACATGTGTAGAACAAGAGCTTGGCAAGGTGTTGCCCTAGCAGACGACCTTTGATCAACACATGTCAAACGGTCAAGGGACACCTGTCTAGCATAGTTTCAAAGCTTCTTAAGCTCGAAGATAAAGATGTCGATATTGAATATCAATTTTGGGGGACACATGTTCGTGTATGTGTAGAAAGAAAGCTTAAACTACACGTGCGACGGTCGTGTCACCTGGTTCATGCGATCAGTCATTCCAAATCCGACACGTGTTTTTTTTCTTTTTCACATAAGCGTTCTTCTTCTTCCTTCCTTTTCGATGCCGCTGAAGGTCCCTGTGGCTTCTCCGGCGAAGGGTCATATAGCCCCTGTGGCTTTTTTGGCACCGCGAAGAGCATGGACCGGACTGGACCACCACCCTGAGCTTTGGCGAGCGGCTCTGGGACCTTCAGATCGTCATAGGTGAAATATGAGAGGGTTTTTGGTTTGCATTGTCATGGTGGTCGACGGCGGTGGCGAAGATGAAGGAAGAAGAAGCTTCACCGGAGAAGCCGAAGGAAGAAGCTAGTGTGAAAAAAAGAAGAAGACACGTGTCAAATTCCGAATGGCTGGTCGCATGATGGTGTTCGCCCATTTGATCATGTCACGATGAAACACGTTCTAATGTGGGTTAAGGTTTATGTCATCCCACCCTGATATGAAGTCACTCTGAATTTTCGCCAAATTCTCGGAGGATTCAATGATTATGATAAAACAAAATATAAGAAAGGGCCCATGATATCGATCTTTAAACCGGTTGAAAAACGGATTGAAACGTTTTCTTGGAGGAAGGAGTACGTTGAACCGTTGCTGAAATTCCAATATGATCTCCTAAAGGAACGTCGTTCATTATGTGGTTTGCTCACTCATGCAGGTGTTGCTTGTGATCAACCTCCCCTCATCAATTAAATGGAGGCCAAGGTTTTAAGGTTTGCATGATGTTCTTCTCGAAACCTTAGCGACAAGTTTGCTTTCATGGCCCGTGCTTCAAATGAGACGAGTGTGCCCCCTTTGAACCCATATGCTCCTACAACGCCAAAAAAATACAAAACATGTGATCCTAAAAAAGAGGAGCTTGAGATCATGCAGACTCAGAGACTAAATAGAGCACACTAATCACAAAAAGGAAAGGAAGCACAAATCATGAACGATTCCAACATCCATCAGAACAATGTAAAACTGCCAAAACTAGGGGCATCGAAAGGTGAGATCCCATGCATTTTGTGTTTGCCTCTCTTTATCCTACCAGTTTTCAAAGCAGTTGTGAGCAATGAGTCAAAGACTCACGCTTTAGCTGCCTTTTTTTATTTTTTATTTTTTATAACTTGGAATTACTCCATTAGGCATTACACCAATCACAACCAGAAAAGGTCAATGCATGAATGATCCGAGGATCACTCAAACACAAAGCAAAAATGCTTAGTCTAAAATACATCTACAAATTGAAAAACAAACCGTAAAACTACACAAAAAAAGATGGATATGATAACTAAAAAGCAAATACCTACTTCACCCTAAAGATGTTTAAACTCTCAAACGATTAAGGCCTACGACCTCATGGTGTACCTTTCATCATGTAATAAGGGAATAAACACAACTAGAGTTAGATAGAGATCTTTCCTAGTAGAACTAGGAATCAGACTTCTTCTACCTCATAGGCCGTCTCCAGCTCACCCGCCACTGAACTGGATGCTATGGAGTCAGAGGCTACTCCATGGTTCTTCTTCTTGTTCCTGCTACCTCATGGTCTACCACGCTTCTTTGAAGACTTTCCTATGTAAGCGATGCCCAAGTTACCATCTGATCCCACTGAAAACCCCAGTTGTGGAGGTCACCGTGGTTGATGCCACGATTGTTGACCTAAAGAATAGGTCCAATAGTTTTTCCGACTAACCTTGCAGTTGCTGCTATGGTTAGGGCTGCCATGAGGTTCTGGATTTTAACCAAGATCCAAACAAAGTTGAGCGACACCGCCATGATATCCGAGAATCCATCATAGTCATTGAGGAGGATCATCGCTCTTTGGTAGCCTCAAGGCCATCCTTTCTTAACCCAAATCACATCTCATTCATTGGAGAAGGTGAAGAGATATCGATCGCCTCTGGCTTGGGCTTCCACCAGAGACAAGATTCACCACATGGAGCACACAACGCTCCTGAAGGGATCTAAAAGGCATGGACCTAGCCGTGTTCAGTTTTCCGACAAGGTAGAAACGTGTGTCGCCACAAACCCTTTGTTCGGGCACTGGAGGTTTCCGAGGTCCACAAGTTCTTCCTGGTTGCTGAGAGATAGTTTGGAGATAAGGTGAGCAATCATTGATGATGCAGAGGCTGTCATAGTGGCTGTCATAGTGGCTGCCATGAGGAGGAGACGCCGCACAGAAAAAAACCCGAGAGAGAGAGAGAGAGAGAGAGAGAGAGAGAGAGAGAGAGAGAGAGAGAGAGAGAGGTAGGTA